>NC_086444.1:65742285-65987285 GCF_028390025.1 Pseudophryne corroboree | reverse complement strand
TGTGAACTGGCTCCTCCCTCTATGCCCCTCCTCCAGACATCAATTTTAGAAATGTGCCCAGGCAGACTGGATGTGCTCCAGAGGAGCTCTACTGAGCTCTGTTAGGTTTTTTATTTTCAGGGAGAACTGCTGGCAAGTCTCCCTGCTTCGTGGGACTCAGGGGGCAGAAGAAGGAACCAACTTCCTAAAGAGTTTCATGGCTCTGCTTCTGGCTGACAGGACACCATTAGCTCCCGAAGGGAACTGAACGCTAGCCTTGCCTAGATGCTCACTGCCACAGCACGCCGTCACCCCCTCACAGAGCCAGAAGTTAGAAGACAAGTGAGTGTTAGAAGACAGATCTTTAATCAAGAAAGTGACGGCTAAAGGTACCGCGTGGCTGGCGGGAGCGCAGCGCGCCATGTTGCCCACACAGGCACTGCGGGGGGGGGGGCGCCCTGGGCAGCATGAAATGTATGGAAACTGGCATAAATAAGGGGCATAAGTTGCTGAGGCACAGTCCTACCCCTGCCAGTATAAAAAATTACCTCATAAAAGCTGAGGAGAAACACACCATTGGAGAGTGGAGCATCCTCCTCAGTCAGCCAGCACACTGCTCAGCGCCATTTTCTCTCTCCCCTCAGGCTGCAGAGACAACGCTGGTCCTCCTCCACTACTGAACAAGTATCGGTGCAAAACACAGGGGGGGGGGGGGGCCACAATGAATTTGGTGCTATATAATTGTGTGATTAGCATTATAAAAGCGCTGAATGTCAGTGGGCATTTTGTGTTCACAGGCATTGTGTTACTGGCGCTGGGTTGTGAACTGGCAAATCCTAGCTGTGTCCCTCTGACAGATTTTACAGTGGGTCTGTCCCCTATAAGTCCCGGAGTGTCTGTGGTGTGGTTGTGCACGTGTGTGACGTGGGAACTCTTCCTCTGTGGGAGTCATGTTAGGGACACAGAGGTGTAATATGACACCAAGAGCCTGACTGGGTGAAAGGCTACATGATAGTGTGAATCATATCGGTAAGAGGTTGGACTGAATCTCATACAGAAAACTGAAAATAATCTGTTGAAGATGTGATTTTTAATAGTTCTGCCTTTCATCCACAGGGACCCCTCTGGGTCACACACAAGTAGTACAAACTGATACCGACAAGGACTCTGATTCCTGTGTCGACACTAGTGATTCCAGGGGAATAGGTCCTAAGTTAGCAAAAAAGCATTTAAAACATGTTTTAGCTATAAAGGAGGTGTTAGAAGTTACGAAGCCCCCTCTTTTACCACAAGGAGAGGGTTTACTTTAGTAAATAAGTAATGTAATTTTCCCTCCACCTCAGGAGTTGAACAGTCTCTTGGAGGGAGTCTGATTTAACCTGAAAAGAAATTTCAGATTCCCAAAAGGAATTCAGGCAGCTTACCTTTTTCCAAAAGGTGGGAGTCACCCCGCATTTTAGACAGGACCCTGTCATAAAAGAGAAAAGGTGTTTCTTCCTGCGCCTGGAATGGCTTCACTTAAGGAGCCAACAGACCGCAAGTGAGTGAGGTGATCTATTGATGTGGCCAATGGCACACTACTCAGGCCTACCATTGTCTGTGCATGGGTGAGTAGTGCTATTGAAAAGTGGTCAGAAAACTTGTCATTAGACATTGACACAATAGATGGAGACGAGATACTCCTAACGTTAGGTCATATCAAAGACGCTGCTGCGTACGTACTAGAAACCATGAACTATATTGGTCTCTTGGGAACAAGAACCGCTACCATGGCAGTATCGGCTCGGAGGGCGTTGTGGATTCGCCAGTGGAATGCTGATGCAGATTCCAAAAGAAATATGGAGGCTATCCCGTATAAAGGTGAGGCCTTGTTTGGTAATGAGCTGGATGCGTTAGTCTTGGCGGCTACCGCAGGTAGGTCGACATTCTTGCCTTATGCTCCTACACCGGCGAAAAAGACACATCACTCTCACATGCAGTCCTTTCGGCCCAAGCAATACAAAAAGGCCAAAGGTTCCCCCTTTTTTTGCAGGTAGGGGAAAAGGAAAGAAATCCGCAGCGTCTCCCGGATCGCAGGATTGCTGGGGCTCCCTTGCTGGAGTCCGTTCGGGTGGGAGCACGTCTGAAACTTTTCAGGCAAATCTGGATTCAATCTGGCCTGGACCCAGGGGTCTTACAAATAGTGTCCCATGGGTACATACTAGAGTTTCAAGACGTCCCCCCATGCCGATTTTTCAAATCGACCTTGCCAGCTTCTCTTCCAGAAAGAGAGGCAGTAACAACAACAATTCAAATATTATGTCAGGATCAGGTCATTGTCCTGGTACCCTTGTCACAGCAAGGACAAGGTTTTTATTCAAGCCTCTTCGTAGTTCTGAAGCCGGACGTCTCGGTCAGACCGATTTTTAAACCTGAAAAATCTGAATCTCTACCTGAAAAGGTTCAAGTTCAAGATGGAATCCCTGAGGGTAGTGATTTCCAGTCTGGAAGAGGGGGACTTCATGGTGTCAGTAGACATAAAGGATGCTTACTTGCATGTTCCCATTTATCCTCCTCACCAAGCTTATCTGAGATTCGCAGTACAGGATTGCCATTACCAGTTCCAGACGTTCCCGTTCGGACTCTCCACGGCACCGAGGGTATTCACCAAGGTGATGGCGGAGATGATGGTCCTCCTTCGTCAAAAAGGAGTCAATCTAATTCCTTATCTGGACGATCTCTTGATAAAAGCGAGATCCAGGGAACAGTTGGTGCAGAACATGGCACTCTCCCTGTCAATACTCCAACAACACGTTTGGATCATGAATTTTCCAAAGTCGCAGTTGGAACAGACGACAAGATTGTCCTTTTTAGGGTTGATTCTGGACACAGAAGTACGGAGAGTATTTCTTCCAGTAGAAAAGGCTCTGGAAATCCAGTGGGACCTGTTGGACAAGTGGTCCGGATCCCACCTACACATGCACCGGAAAATAATCCTGTCCCCTAAAGCCAGGAGTTCGCTCCTGTGGTGGCTACACTGTTCTCACCTACTAGAGGGACGGAGGTTTGGGATTCATGACTGGGTCCTAATAACCATGGATGCAAGTCTCCGAGGCTGGGGAGCTGTCACACAGGGGGAAAGCTTCCAAGGAAAATGGTCAAGTCTGGCTGCCTGCCTTCACATAAACATTCTGGAATTGAGAGCCATTTACAACGGCCTTCTACAAGCGGTACATCTTCTTCAAGATCATCCCGTGCAGATCCAGTCGGACAATGTAACAGCAATCGCGTACATAAACAGGCAAGGCGGAACGAAAAGCAGAGCGGCAATGGCAGAGGTGACAAGGATTCTCTTCTGGGCAGAAAGACATGTAAGAGCTCTGTCGGCAAATTTTCATTCCGGGAGTGGACAACTGGGAAGCAGACTTCCTCAGCAGACACGATCTCCATCCAGGAGAGTGGGGCCTCCACCAAGAAGTCTTTGTTCCAGGTCGAGAGACCCTCAAGCAATAGCAGTGGATGCACTGGTGACCCAGTGGGTGTTTCGTCGGTATATGTTTTCCCTCCACTTCCACTGATTCCAAAAGTTCTCAAAATAATAAGAACAACAAGAGTTCGAGCAATCTTCATTGCCCCAGACTGGTCAAGGAAGGCTTTGTATCCCGATCTTCAGGAGTTGCTCATAGAAGATCCTCGGCCTCTTCCTCTTCGAGAGGACCTACTACAGCAGGGGCCGTGGGTGTATCAAGACTTACCACGGCTACGTTTGACGGCATGGCTGTTGGGCGTCGGATCCTAGCCCGAAATGGTATTCCCAAGGAAGTCATCCCCACTCTTATTCAGGCCAGGAAAGGAGTAACGTATTTGGAGAAAATGTGTCTCGGTGTGAATCCAGAAGGCTCCTACGGAAGAGTTTGAGTTGGGATGTTTTGTTTTTTTTCTCCATTTTCTGCAGGCTGGTGTGGATGCGGGCCTTAGATTGGTCAATCAAGGTACAGATTTTGGCCTTATCAGTTTTCTTTCAAAAACAATTGGCCTCCTTTCCAGAAGTTCAGACGTTCGTGAAAGGGGTTCTGCACATCCAGCCTCCAGTGGCACCATGGGACCTTAATGTGGTGTTGCAGTTCCTTCAATCAGATTGGTTTGAACCTCTGCAGGAGATAGAATTGAAAGTTCTCACTTGGAAAGTGGTGATGCTTTTGGCCTTGGCATCTGCAAGCCGGGTGTCTGAGTTGGGGGCCTTGTCTCACAAGAGCCCTTACCTGATCTTCCATGAAGATAGGGCAGAGTTAAGAACTCGTCAACAATTGATTCCAAAGGTGGTTTCGTCCTTCCACATAAACCAACCTATTGTGGTGCCAGTAGCTACTGACACTTTCACTGAGTCGCAGTCTCTAGATGTGGTTAGAACTTTGAAGATTTATGTCGCAAGAACAGCTCGGTTACGGAAAACAGAGGCTCTGTTTGTCCTGTATGCTCCCAGCAAGATTGGGTGTCCTGCTTCTAAGCAGACTATTGCGCGCTGGATCAGAGGGACAATTCAGCACGCTCATTCTCCGGCAGGCTTGCCGGTACCGAAGTCGGTGAAGGCCCATTCTACTAGGAAAGTGGGCTCATCCTGGGCGGCTGCCCGGGGCGTCTCGGCTTTACAACTTTGCCGAGCAGCTACTTGATCAGGGTCAAACACATTTACTAAATTTTATAAGTTTGACACTTTGGCCGATGAGGACCTCAAGTTTGGTCAATCGGTGCTGCAGGGTCATCCGCACTCTCCCACCCCTACTGGAGCTTTGGTATAACCCCATGGTACTGAAGTGGACCCCAGCATCCTCTAGGACGTATGAGAAAATAGGATTTTAATACCTACCGGTAAATCCTTTTCTCCTAGTCTGTAGAGCAGAGGTTCTCAAACTCGGTCCTCGGGGGCCCACACAGTGCATGTTTTGCAGGTCTCCTCACAGAATCGCAAGTGAATTAATTAGCTCCACCTGTGGACCTTTTAAAATGTGTCAGTGAGTAATTAATACACCTGTGCACCTGCTGGGTTACCTGCAAAACATGCACTGTGTGCGCCCCCGTGGACCGAGTTTGAGAACCTCTGCTGTAGAGGATGCTGGGCACCCGACCCAGTGCGTACTTTACCTGCAGTTTGTTCTTTATAGTTACACAAGTTGTGTTTCATTTGTTTTCAGCATGTTTCTGTAAATGGTTCATGCCTGTCAGCGTGTGTCATGTTGAATGCTATGTTGTGCAGCATGGTTGAGGTGTGAGCTGGTATGAATCTCACCATTAGTATAAAAGTAAATCCTTTCCTCGAAATGTCCGTCTCCCTGGGCACAGTTCCTATAACTGAGGTCTGGAGGAGGGGCATAGAGGGAGGAGCCAGTTCACACCCTTAAAGTCTTAAAGTGCCCATGGCTCCTGCGTAACTGTCTATACCCCATGGTACTGAAGTGGACCCCAGCATCCTCTATGGACAAGAAGAAAAGGATTTACCGGTAGGTATTAAAATCCTATTTATAAAGGGAACAAAACAATCACATTCACTTCTTTGAAATTTCAATAAAAATAAATAAAACATATTTTGTCCATTTTGGTTATACTGTATTTTATGTGACATGTTGGAGCAAATTGTTAATGCTGTTTTGGTATTGCATGAAACATGAACTATTGATGAAGGTGACATATACAAACATTGTAAAGTAGGCTCAGCAGCGATGAAACACACTCAGCAGTAACGAGGTTAAACATTAATTGTGTTACCGCTGCGCTGATTAATGGGCGATCCGTTTGCTGGTGACGGAGTTTCACAGTGAATAGTTAGAGACGTTGGGGGCTATTTAGAGATGGACGCAGATCTTGCTTCCCGCAGCAAGATCTGTGTCCGTATACTCACATGCTGGGGGCCGTCGAGTATGTGTGTTGCGCCGCCCTGTGATACATTCGCAATGTAATTATGCATACATCAATTTGAGGTCGACCACTGGCTGCGCTGGCAGACCTGTTCCGGTGCCATTTTTTTTTCTCAGAACAGCTACGTACAGCCACCTTGAAAACGGTCCAGACGGCTACGTGCAGCCACCCTGAAAACAGTCCGGACACGCCTGCATTGTCCAGACCATGTCCGCAGAACGCTGCATTGACACCCCACCCCGACGGCCACCGCTGTCAATCGCCTTGCAGCCGCATCCTTCCGGGATGCGGCCGCATGGTGAAGGTTTGCACACTCGCACTATTGCCAGTGTGCATGCGCAGACCAGGTGGATGCGGCTGATGCATGCGAATGCAGTGGCTGCATCCATCTCTGTATAGCCCCCATTGCACGTCTTTTCTTTGCACTACAATTTGTTGACCTAAATGTTATAGAGAGGGGTTCATTTTCAGAAAATATTGAAAAATGGTTGATAGAAGTATTTTTCTCTTACGTCCTAGAGCAGGCCTGGCCAACCTGTGGCTCTCCAGATGTTGTGAAACTACACATCCCAGCATGCCCTGCCACAGTTTTAGAATTCCCTAATAACAAAACCGTGGCAAAGCATGATGGGATTTGTAGTTTTACAGCAGCTGGAGAGCCACAGGTTGGCCAGGCCTGTCCTAGAGGATGCTGGGGACTCCATAAGGACCATGGGGTACAGACGGGCTCCGCAGGAGACATGGGCTCTATGAAGAACTTTCAGTATGGGTGTGCACTGGCTCCTCCCTCTATGCCCCTCCTCCAGACCTCAGTTAGATTTTGTGCCAGGAGGAGATAGGTTGCATTACAGGGAGCTCTCCTGAGTTTCTCTGAAAAAGAATTTTGTTAGGTTTTTTTATTTTCAGGGAGCACTGCTGGCAACAGGCTCCCTGCATCGTGGGACTGGGGAGAGAGAAGCAGACCTACTTAAGTGATAGGCTCTGCTTCTTAGGCTACTGGACACCATTAGCTCCAGAGGGAGTCGGAACGCAGGTCTCACCCCGCCGTTCGTCCCAGAGCCGCGCCGCCGTCCTCCTCGCAGAGCCGGAAGATAGAAGCCGGGTGAGTATAAGAAGAAAAGAAGACTTCAAGGCGGCAGAAGACTTCAGATCTTCACTGAGGTAAGCGCGCAGGCTCCCACACACTGAAGGCACTGATGTGTGCAGGGGGGGCGCCCTGGGCAGCAATATAAACCTCTGGACTGGCAACAAGGTACATTAGGCTGCGGAGGCAGTAAATGAAAAAATCCCCCGCCGTTTTTTGTATATTGGAGCGGGACCGAAGCCCGCCGCTGGAGGGGGCGGAGCTTGATCCCTCAGCACTAACAGCGCCATTTTCTCCACAGAACGCCGCAGAGAAGTTGGCTCCCCGGACTCTCCCCTGCTGTACACGGTGACAGAGGGCTGAAAAGAGGGGGGGGGCATTTGTAAGGCGCAGTGAGTGTATACACATTTATTATACATATAAAAAGCGCTATATCTGGGTTTTTATTCTAGTGTCAGTTGGCGCTGGGTGTGTGCTGGCATACTCTCTCTGTCTCTCCAAAGGGCCTTGTTGGGGAATTGTCTCCTTATAGATATATCCCTGTGTGTGTGTGGGGGTGTCTGTACGTGCGTGTCGGCATGTCTGAAGCGGAAGGCTCGTCCAAGGAGGAGGTGGAGCAGATGAGTGGTGTGTCTCCGTCGGCAACGCGGACTCATGATTGGATGGACATGTGGCATATGTTAAATGCAAGTGTGACCTCATTACATAAGAGAATGGACAAAGCAAGAGTCCAGGGAAAAAGCAGGGAGTCAATCCACGGGTTGGACTGGGTCACAGGGCCCTTCTGGGTCTCCGAAACGTCCCCTATCCCAAATAGCAGATAATGGTACCGACACGGATTCTGACTCCAGTGTCGACTACGATGATGCAAAATTACACCCAAGGGTGGCAAAAAAGTATTCTGTATATGATTATTGCAATAAAAGATATTTTGCATATCACTGATGACCCCTCTGTCCCTGACATGAGGGTGCGCATGTATAAGGAAAAGAAACCTGAGGTAACCTTTCCCCCATCCCATGAGCTTAACAAGTTATTTGAAAAGGCTTGGGAAACTCCAGATAAAAAACTGCAGATTCCCAAAAGGGTTCTTATGGCGTATCCTTTCCCTGCACAGCACAGGGTACGTTGGGAATCCTCTCCCAGGGTGGACAAGGCTTTAACACGCCTGTCCAAGAAGGTGGCGCTACTGTCTCCGGACACGGCAGCCCTCAAGGATCCTGCTGATCGCAGACAGGAAACTACTTTTCTCTAACGTCCTAAGTGGATGCTGGGGACTCCGTAAGGACCATGGGGAATAGCGGCTCCGCAGGAGACTGGGCACATCTAAAGAAAGCTTTAGGACTATCTGGTGTGCACTGGCTCCTCCCCCTATGACCCTCCTCCAAGCCTCAGTTAGATCTCTGTGCCCGAACGAGAAGGGTGCACACTAGGGGCTCTCCTGAGCTTCTTAGTGAAAGTTTTAGTTTAGGTTTTTTATTTTCAGTGAGACCTGCTGGCAACAGGCTCACTGCATCGAGGGACTAAGGGGAGAAGAAGCGAACTCACCTGCGTGCAGAGTGGATTGGGCTTCTTAGGCTACTGGACATTAGCTCCAGAGGGACGATCACAGGCCCAGCTTGGATGGGTCCCAGAGCCGCGCCGCCGACCCCCTTACAGAGCCAGAAGGCAGAAGAGGTCCGGAAAATCGGCGGCAGAAGACGTCCTGTCTTCAACAAGGTAGCGCACAGCACTGCAGCTGTGCGCCATTGCTCTCAGCACACTTCACACTCCGGTCACTGAGGGTGCAGGGCGCTGGGGGGGGGGGCGCCCTGAGACGCAATAATAAACACCTTGGATGGCAAAAAATGCATCACATATAGCTCCTGGGCTATATGGATGCATTTAACCCCTGCCAAAATACATAAAAAAACGGGAGATAAGGGGGCGGAGCCTATCTCCTCAGCACACTGGCGCCATTTTCCCTCACAGCTCCGTTGGAGGGAAGCTCCCTGGCTCTCCCCTGCAGTCACTACACTACAGAAAGGGTTAAAAAAGAGAGGGGGGCACAAATTAGGCGCAGTATTAACTATACAGCAGCTATAAGGGGAAAAACACTTATATAAGGTTATCCCTGTATATATATAGCGCTCTGGTGTGTGCTGGCAAACTCTCCCTCTGTCTCCCCAAAGGGCTAGTGGGGTCCTGTCCTCTATCAGAGCATTCCCTGTGTGTGTGCTGTATGTCGGTACTTTTGTGTCGACATGTATGAGGAGAAAAATGATGTGGAGACGGAGCAGATTGCCTGCAATAGTGATGTCACCCCCTAGGAGGTCGACACCTGAGTGGATGAACTGTTGGAAGAAATTACGTGACAGTGTCAGCTCTGTATAAAAGACAGTGGTTGACATGAGACAGCCGGCTACTCAGCTTGTGCCTGTCCAGACGTCTCATAGGCCGTCAGGGGCTCTAAAGCGCCCGTTACCTCAGATGGCAGATATAGACGCCGACACGGATACTGACTCCAGTGTCGACGGTGAAGAGACAAATGTGACTTCCAGTAGGGCCACACATTACATGATTGAGGCAATGAAAAATGTTTTACACATTTCTGATAATACGAGCACCACCAAAAAAAGGGGTATTATGTTCGGTGAGGAAAAACTACCTGTAGTTTTTCTAAATCTGAGAAATTAAATGAGGTGTGTGATGATGCGTGGGTTTCCCCCGATAACAATTTCTAAAATGTTATTGGCATTATATCCTTTCCCGCCAGAGGTTAGGGTGCGTTGGGAAACACCCCCTAGGGTGGATAAAGCGCTCACACGCTTGTAAGGGCTCTATCCTCTCCTGAGATGGCCGCCCTTAAGGATCCTGCTGATAGAAAGCAGGAGGGTATCCTAAAATGTATTTACACACATACTGGTGTTATACTGCGACCAGCAATCGCCTCAGCCTGGATGTGCAGTGCTGGGTTGGCGTGGTCGGATTCCCTGACTGAAAATATTGATACCCTGGATAGGGACAGTATATTTTTGCCTATAGAGCATTTGAAAGATGCATTTCTATATATGCGTGATGCACAGCGGAATATTTGCCGACTGGCATCAAGTCTAAGTGCGTTGTCCATTTCTACCAGTAGAGGGTTATGGACACGTCAGTGGTCAGGTGATGCGTATTCCAAACGGCATTTGGAAGTATTGCCTTATTAAGGGGAGGAGTTATTTGGGGTCGGTCTTTCAGACCTGGTGGCCACGGCAACAGCTGGGAAATCCACGTTTGTACCCCAGGTCGCCTCTCAACATGAGAAGACGCCGTATTATCAGGCGCAGTCTTTTCGTGGATAAGCGGGCAAAAGGTTCCTCATTTCTGCCCCGTGACAGAGGGAGAGGAAAAAGGCTGCAGAAATCAGCCAGTTCCCAGGAACAGAAACCCTCTCCCGCCTCTGCCAAGCCCTCAGTATACGCTGGGGCTTTACAAGCAGAATCAGGCACGGTGTGGGGGCCCGTCTCAATGAATTTCAGCGCGCAGTGGGCTCACTCGCAAGTAGACCCCTGGATCCTTCAGGTGATATCTCAGGGGTACAAATTAGAATTCGAGACGTCTCCCCCTCGCCGTTTCCTAAAGTCGGCTTTACCGATGTCTCCTTCTGACAGGGAGACAGTTTTGGAAGCCATTCACAAGCTGTATTCCCAGCAGGTGATAATCAAGATACCCCTCCTGCAACAGGGAACGGGGTATTATTCCACACTGTTGTGGTACCGAAGCCGGACGGCTCGGTGAGACCGATTCTAAATCTAAAATCTTTGAACACTTACATACAGAGGTTCAAATTCAAGATTGAGTCACTCAGAGCAGTGATTGCGAACCTGGAAGAAGGGGACTACATGATGTCTCGGGACATCAAGGATGCTTACCTTCATGTCAAAATTTACCCTTCTCACCAAGGGTACCTCAGGTTTATGGTACAGAACTGTCACTATCAGTTCAGACGCTGCCGTATGGATGGTCCACGGCACCCCGGGTCTTTACCAAGGTAATGGCCGAAATGATGATATTCCATTCAAAGGAAGGGAATTTTAGTTATCCCTTACTTGGACAATTCCCTGATAAGGGTAAGATCAAGGAACAGTTGGAGGTCAGTGTAGCACTATCTCAGGTAGTGTTGCTGCAGCACGGTTGGATTCTCAATATTCCAAAATCGCAGCTGGTTCCGACGACTTGTCTTCTGTTCCTAGGGATGATCCTGGACACAGTCCAGAAAAAGGTGTTTCTCCCGGAGGAGAAAGCCAGGGAGTTATCCGAGCTAGTCAGGAACCTCCTAAAACCGAGCCAAGTCTCAGTGCATCAATGCACAATGGTTCTGGGTAAAATGGTGGCTTCCTACGAAGCTATCCCATTCGGCAGATTCCACGCAAGAACTTTCCAGTGGGACCTGCTGGACAAATGGTCCGGGTCGCATCTTCAGATGCATCAGCGGATAACCCTGTCACCAAGGACAAGGGTGTCCCTCCTGTGGTGGTTGCAGAGTGCTCATCTTCTAGAGGGCCGCAGATTCGGCATTCAGGACTGGGTCCTGGTAACCACGGATGCCAGCCTGCGAGGCTGGGGAGCAGTCACACAGGGAAGGAATATCCAGGACTTATGGTCAAGCCTGGAGACATCACTTCACATAAATATCCTGAAGCTAAGGGACATTTACAATGCTCTAAGCTTAGCAAGACCTCTGCTTCAAGGTCAGCCGGTGTTGATCCAGTCGGACAACATCACGGCAGTCACCCACGTAAACAGACAGGGTGGCACAAGAAGCAGGAGGGCAATGGCAGAAGCTGCAAGGATTCTTCGCTGGGCGGACCTGTGCCGACATTGTGGGGTCCTGCACCCCGGGCCCATACCTAGTATTAGGGACCCCCAGTGACGGAGAAGCCTTGTCGATCGGCCTGGGGGCTTAACCCTATATCTGCAGATATACGCAACTAAGATCTCCGTATTATCTGACTATTAATATATAGTAATATTATTCACTCGGTGTGCATTAGGGAACACAGTTTTTTTTCCTACACAGAATTACCCCTCCCCTTTTAGCACCTGAGTGACATTACAATCTGATTGAGCAGCTTCCCACCTTGTGTTTTGTATATAGAGAGGCAAAAATGGGTCAGCATTAGGAGGGATTGCTGACTCTAGTAGTGCCATAGGGGAAGTCAGGGGTATCCCCAGGTAAGCTGGCTCTCAGATGCTGTAGGTGCCATTACCATGTGGCCTTACACTGGGAATTTAACCCAGATATATATATATGTAATTATTTATGGGGTGGGTGTGGGGTGCAGTGGCCCCTGTGTCGGTATGGGTGGGCTGTTGCAGGTCGGCACACCCTAACACTTTATTAACACTTATTATTTTCCTATCACTTTGTATATATTTTTTAATCACACCACTTACATAGCACTTCTGTGCTTCTTATTAACCCCTATTAATTTTCACCTGTGTGCTGACCTGGGGGGCCGACCTGTGCCGACATTGTGGGGTCCTGCACCCCGGGCCCATACCTAGTATTAGGGACCCCCAGTGACGGAGAAGCCTTGTCGATCGGCCTGGGGGCTTAACCCTATATCTGCAGATATACGCAACTAAGATCTCCGTATTATCTGACTATTAATATATAGTAATATTATTCACTCGGTGTGCATTAGGGAACACAGTTTTTTTTTTTTTTTTTTTCCAACCACGGATGCCAGCCTGCGAGGCTGGGGAGCAGTCACACAGGGAAGGAATATCCAGGACTTATGGTCAAGCCTGGAGACATCACTTCACATAAATATCCTGAAGCTAAGGGACATTTACAATGCTCTAAGCTTAGCAAGACCTCTGCTTCAAGGTCAGCCGGTGTTGATCCAGTCGGACAACATCACGGCAGTCACCCACGTAAACAGACAGGGTGGCACAAGAAGCAGGAGGGCAATGGCAGAAGCTGCAAGGATTCTTCGCTGGGCGGAAAATCATGGGATAGCACTGTCAGCAGTATTCATTCCGGGAGTGGACAACTGGGAAGCAGACTTCCTCAGCACGACCTCCACCCGGGAGAGTGGGGACTTCACCCAGAAGTCTTCCACATGATTATAAACCGTTGGGAAAAACTCGACAGGTATTGCGCCAGGTCCAGGGACCCTCAGGCAATAGCTGTAGACGCTCTGGTAACACCGTGGGTGTACCAGTCAGGGTATGTGTTCCCTCCTCTGCCTCTCATACCCAAGGTACTGAGATTGATAAGATGGTGAGGAGTAAGCACTATATTCGTGGCTCCGGATTGGCCAAGAAGGACTTGGTAACCGGAACTTCAAGAGATGCTCACGGAGGATCCGTGGCCTCTACCTCTAAGAAGGGACCTGCTCCAGCAAGGACCCTGTCTGTTCCAAGACTTACCGCGGCTGCGTTTGACGGCATGGCGGTTGAACGCCGGATCCTGAAGGAAAAAGGGCATTCCGGATGAAGTCATCCCTATCCTGATCAAAGCCAGGAAGGATGTAACCGCAAAAACATTATCACCGCAATTGGCGAAAATATGTTGCGTGGTGCGAGGCCAGTAAGGCCCGACGGTGGAAATTCAACTGGGTCGATTCCTACATTTCCTGCAAACAGGAGTGTCTATGGGCCTGAAATTGGGGTCCATTAAGGTTCAAATTTCGGCCCTGTCAATTTTCTTCCAAAAAGAACTAGCTTCAGTCCCTGAAGTTCAGACGTTTGTAAAAGGGGTACTGCATATACAGCCTCCTTTTGTGCCTCCAGTGGCACTTTGGGATCTCAATGTAGTTTTGGGTTCCAAAAGTCACATTGGTTTGAACCACTTAAATCTGTGGAGTTAAAATATCTCACATGGAAAGTGGTCATGCTGTTGGCCCTGGCCTGGGCCAGGCGCGTGTCAGAATTGGCGGCTTTATCCTGAAAAAGCCCTTATCTGATGTTCCATTCGGACAAGGCGAAATTGAGGACTCGTCCTCAGTTTCTCCCTAAGGTGGTTTCAGCGTTTCACCTGAACCAACCTATTTGTGGTGCCTGCGGCTACTAGGGACTTGGAGGACTCCAAGTTGCTAGACATTGTCAGGGCCCTGAAAATATATGTTTCCAGGAGGGCTGGAGTCAGGAAATCTGACTCGCTGTTTATCCTGTATGCACCCAACAAGCTGGGTGCTCCTGCTTCTAAGCAGACTATTGCTCGTTGGATTTGTAGTACAATTCAGCTTGAACATTCTGTGGCAGGCCTGCCACAGCCAAAAATCTGTAAATGCCCACTCCACAAGGAAGGTGGGCTCATCTTGGGCGGCTGCCCGAGAGGTCTCGGCTTTACAACTTTGCCGAGCAGCTACGTGGTCAGGAGCAAATACGTTTGTAAAATTCTACAAAATTGATATCCTGGCTGAGGAGGACCTGGAGTTCTCTCATTTGGTGCTGCAGAGTCATCCGCACTCTCCCGCCCGTTTGGGAGCTTTGGTATAATCCCCATGGTCCTTACGGAGTCCCCAGCATCCACTTAGGACGTTAGAGAAAATAAGAATTTACTTACCGATAATTCTATTTCTCATAGTCCGTAGTGGATGCTGGGCGCCCATCCCAAGTGCGGATTGTCTGCAATACTTGTACATAGTTATTGTTACAAAAATCGGGTTATTATTGTTGTGAGCCATCTTTCAGAGGCTCCTCTGTTATCATGCTGTTAACTGGGTTCAGATCACAGGTTATACGGTGTGATTGGTGTGGCTGGTATGAGTCTTACCCGGGATTCAAAATCCTTCCTTATTGTGTACGCTCGTCCGGGCACAGTATCCTAACTGAGGCTTGGAGGAGGGTCATAGGGGGAGGAGCCAGTGCACACCAGATAGTCCTAAAGCTTTCTTTAGATGTGCCCAGTCTCCTGCGGAGCCGCTATTCCCCATGGTCCTTACGGAGTCCCCAGCATCCACTACGGACTATGAGAAATAGAATTATCGGTAAGTAAATTCTTATTTAAAGTCTATTTATGCGCATACAGGTGCTTTGCTCAGACCGGCAATAGCATCAGCATGGGTGTGTAGTGCAGTTGCAGCGTGGACAGATACCTTGTCAGCTGACCTTGATACCCTTGACATGGATACCATTTTATCGACCTTAGCCCACATTAATGGCTATTTCTGCGAGACGAGCTCTATGGACCCGCCAATGGACGGGTGATGCAGACTCAAAGAAGCATATGGAGGTTTTACCTTACAAGGGTGAAGTGTTGTTTGGGGATGGGCTCGCGGACCTGGTTTCCACAGCTACCGCGGGTAAATCTACCTTTTTACCTTTTGTTCCCCAACAGCAAAAGAAAACTCCACAGTATCAGATGCAGTCCTTTCGGTCGCATAAGTCCAGAAGAGGTCGGGGCTCTTCCTTCCTTGCCAGAGGTAAGGGTAGAGGAAAGAGAACGCCTGCTTCGGCTAGTTCCCAGGAGCAGAAGTCCTCCCCGGCTTCTACAAAATCCACTGCATGACGCTGGGGCTCCACTGAGGGAGTCCGCACCAGTGGGGGCACGTCTTCGACTTTTCAGCCAGATCTGGGTTCTTTCAGGCGTTGATCCTTGGGCGATGGAAATTGTTTCCCAAGGCTACTAGCTGGAATTCAAAGAGGTGCCCCCTCGCCGATTTTTCAAGTCGGCCTTGCCAGCTTCACCCCCGGTGAGGGAAGTAGTGTTAGCTGCAATTCAAAAGCTGTGTCAACAGCAAGTGATTGTCAAGATTCCCCTGGTCCAACAGGGAAAAGGGTACTATTCAACCCTGTTCGTGGTCCCAAAGCCGGATGGTTCGGTCAGACCCATTTTAAATCTAAAATCCCTAAACCTGTACTTGAGAAAGTTCAAATTCAAGATGGAATCGCTCCGGGCTGTGATCTCCAGTCTGAAAGGGGGGGATTTTATGGTGTCACTGGACATAAAGGATGCATACCTTCATGTCCCCATATATCCCCCTCATCAGGAGTACCTGGGATTCGCTATACAGGACTGTCATTACCAGTTTCAGACGTTGCCGTTTGGGCTTTCCACGGCCCCGAGGATTTTCACCAAGGTGATGGCGGAGATGATGGTGCTCCTGCGCAGGCAGGGAGTCACAATTATCCCATACTTGGACGATCTCCTGATAAAGGCGAGATCGAGAGATCAATTGCTGAAGAACGTGTCGCTCTCCCTGAGAGTGCTGCAACAGTACGGTTGGATTCTCAATCTGCCAAAGTCACAATTGGTTCCAACGACTCGGCTATCATTCCTAGGCATGATTCTGGACACGGAACAAAAGCGTGTTTTTCTCCCATTGTAAAAGGCCCAGGACCTCCAGAACATGGTCAGAGACCTGCTAAAACCAAAAAAAGTGTCTGTTCATCAATGCACTCGAGTTCTGGGTAAAATGGTGGCAGCCTACGAGGCCATCCCCTTCGGCAGGTTCCATGCGAGGACATTTCAGTGGGACCTTCTGGACAAGTGGTCCGGGTCCCATCTACAAATACATCAGAAAATAACCCTGTCCCCCAGGGCCAGGGTGTCTCTCCTGTGGTGGCAGCAGAGTGCTCACCTTCTAGAGGGTCGCAGGTTCGGCATTCAAGACTGGGTTCTGGTGACCACGTACGCGAGCCTCCGAGGATGGGGAGCAGTCACACAAGGAAGAAATTTTCAGGGACTTTGGTCAAGCCAGGAGGCTTGTCTACATATCAACATACTGGAATTGAGGGCCATATACAACGGCCTACGACAAGCGGAGAATCTTCTTCGCGACCTACCGGTTCTGATTCAATCAGACAACGTCACAGCCGTGGCTCATGTAAACCGCCAAGGCGGGACAAGGAGCAGAGTGGCGATGGCGGAAGCCACCAGGATTCTTCGCTGGGCGGAAAATCACGTAAGCGCTCTGTCAGCTGTCCTCATTCCGGGAGTGGACAACTGGGAAGCAGACTTCCTCAGCAGACACGATCTCCATCCAGGAGAGTGGGGACTTCACCAAGAAGTTTTTGCAGAGATAACAAGTCTTTGGGGAATTCCTCAAATAGACATGATGGCGTCACGCCTCAACAAGAAGCTTCGGAGGTATTGTGCCAGGTCACGGGACCCTCAGGCAGTAGCGGTGGACGCCCTGGTGACACCATGGGTGTTTCAGTCGGTCTATGTGTTCCCTCCTCTTCCTCTCATCTCAAAAATATTGAGAATCATAAGACGAAAAAGAGTGCAGACAATACTCATTGTTCCAGATTGGCCTCGAAGGGCCTGGTACTCAGATCTTCAGGAAATGCTCACAGAAGATCCGTGGCCTCTTCCTCTCAGGGAGGACCTGTTACAGCAGGGGCCCTGCGTGTTCCAAGACTTACCGCGGTTACGTTTGACGGCATGGCGGTTGAACACCGAATCCTAGCTAGGAAAGGTATTCCGGAGGAAGTCATCCCTACTCTGATAAAGGCTAGGAAGGAGGTGACGGCAAAACATTATCACCATATCTGGAGGAAGTATTTTATCTTGGTGTGAAGCCAAGAATGCTCCTACGGAAGATTTCCATCTGGGCCGTTTTCTCCACTTTCTACAGACAGGAGTGGATATGGGCCTGAAGTTAGGCTCCATTAAGGTACAGATTTCGGCCCTATCTATATTCTTCCAGAAGGAATTGACTTCTCTCCCAGAAGTCCAGACGTTTGTAAAGGGAGTGCTGCACATCCAGCCCCCCTTTGTGGCACCGTGGGACCTTAACGTGGTGTTAAGTTTCCTAAAATCTCACTGGTTTGAACCTCTTCAAACTGTTGAATTAAAATTTCTCACGTGGAAGGTGGTCATGTTACTGGCCTTGGCATCTGCAAGGCTGGTGTCCGAATTGGCGGCCTTGTCCCACAAGAGCCCCTATTTGATTTTCCATGTGGATAGAGCGGAGTTGAGGACTCGTCCTCAGTTTTTGCCTAAGATGGTTTCTTCATTTCATATGAACCAACCTATTGTGGTGGCTGTGGCTACGGGGAACTTGGAGGACTCCAAGTCCCTTGATGTAGTCAGGGCCTTAATAATTTATGTAGCCAGGACGGCTAGGGTTAGGAAAACAGAGGCTCTGTTTGTCCTGTATGCAGCCAACAAAGTTGGCGCTGCTGCTTCTAAGCAGGCTATTGCGCGCTGGATCTGTAACACGATTCAGCAGGCTCATTCTACGGCTGGATTGCCGTTACCAAATTCGGTAAAGGCCCATTCCACTGGGAAGGTGGGCTCTTCTTGGGCGGTAGGCCGAGGCGTCTCGGCATTACAGCTTTGCCGAGCAGCTACTTGGTCGGGTTCAAACACTTTTGAAAAATTCTACAAGTTTGATACCCTGGCTGATGAGGACCTGGCTGATTATGTCAAATGAATTTCATGATTGAATAGCCTAGGTATGATTCGAGGAACTACACATCCCAGCAAGTTGTACTGCATTTGCTGATTATGTCAAATGAATTTCATGATTGAATAGCCTAGGTATGATTCGAGGAACTACACATCCCAGCAAGTTGTACTGCATTTGCTGATTATGTCAAATGAATTTCATGATTGAATAGCCTAGGTATGATTCGAGGAACTACACATCCCAGCAAGTTGTACTGCATTTGCTGATTATGTCAAATGAATTTCATGATTGAATAGCCTAGGTATGATTCGAGGAACTACACATCCCAGCAAGTTGTACTGCATTTGCTGATTATGTCAAATGAATTTCATGATTGAATAGCCTAGGTATGATTCGAGGAACTACACATCCCAGCAAGTTGTACTGCATTTGCTGATTATGTCAAATGAATTTCATGATTGAATAGCCTAGGTATGATTCGAGGAACTACACATCCCAGCAAGTTGTACTGCATTTGCTGATTATGTCAAATGAATTTCATGATTGAAGGAAAAGAAGTATTAGAACTCGAGGGCATACATTGAGACTGGAGGGGGGGAGGTTCAGGGGAAATTTAAGGAAAAATTACTTCACAGAAAGGGTAGTGGATAAGTGGAATAGCCTCCCATCAGAGGTGGTAGAGGCTAAGACTGTAGGGCAATTTAAACATGCTTGGGACAGGCATATGAATATCCTTACAAAGAATCAAGGTTAAAAAAGGGTTGAGATTGCCTAAAGGATAAAATAAAAAAGGGGCAGACTAGATGGGCCAAGTGGTTCTTATCTGCCGTCAAATTCTATGTTTCTATGACCCTGCGTTTGCTCAGTCGGTGCTGCAGAGTCATCCGCACTCTCCCGCCCGGTTTGGAGCTTTGGTATAAACCCCATGGTCCTTACGGAGTCCCCAGCATCCTCTAGGACGTAAGAGAAAATAAGATTTTAAACCTACCGGTAAATCTTTTTCTCCTACTCCGTAGAGGATGCTGGGCGCCCGTCCCAGTGCGGACTAAATCTGCAAGACTTGTATATAGTTGTTGCTTCCATAAGGGTTATGTTACAGTTGTAATCGGTCTTTGATACTGTTTTTTGTTCATACTGTTAACTGGTTGCGTATTTTCCAGGTTATATGGTATGATTGGTGTGGGCTGGTATGAATCTTGCCCTTAGATTAACAAAATCCTTTCCTCATGTTGTCCATCTCCTCTGGGCACAGTTTCTCTTACTGAGGTCTGGAGGAGGGGCATAGAGGGAGGAGCCAGTGCACACCCATACTAAAAGTACTTTATAGTGCCCATGTCTCCTGCGGAGCCCGTCTATACCCCGAGGTGCTTACGGAGTCCCCAGCATCCTCTACGGACTAGGAGAAAGATTTACCGGTAGGTTTAAAATCTTAATTTTTTATTTTTTTTTACGCATTCAGTGGCTAATTCAGACCTGTTCGCTCGCTAGGGTTATTTTGCAGTCCCGCGTTCGCATAGTCGCGTCCATAGGGGAGTGTATTTTCGCTGTGCAAGTGTACGATTGCATGTGTAGCAGAGCTGTACAAACAGATCTTGTGCAGTCTCTGCACAGCCCAGGACTTACTCAGCCGCTAGGATCACTTCAGCCTATCCGGGACCGGAATTGACGTCGGAAGCCCTCCCTGCAAACGCTTGGACACGCCTTTTCCAAACACTCTCAGAAAACGGTCAGTTGACACCCATAAATACCCTCTTCCTGTCAATCTCCTTGTGAACGCCCGGGCGAACGGATCCTTCGCACAAACCCATCGCTGAGCGGAGATCCGCTTTGTACCCGCGTGACGTGCCTGCGCATTGCGGTGCATGCGCAGTTTAGACCTGATCGCTCGCTGTACAAAAACGTAGCCTAGCGATCAGGTCTGAATTAGTGCCTCAGTTTCTATACATTGCAATCTGAGATTAATTGTATATATATTTCTGTGTGTCTAAATGAATTATCTATAAGCATCTCACACTGGAGTTTGCTGCAGAATGGGTGTCATTTCTCACTTTCTAATTAAGAAGAAAGTAATTTGGCAACAGAGAGCCTCAGTGGAAAGCCTTTATTGGTTTCTTCCAGAACCTGATATGTGGAATGATAATTTAATCCAATCAATAAGAGCCTTAGGAGAAAACAAAATAAGGTCTAGCAGGATAGATGATTGCAGGTGTGCTCCGTCTTCCTGGAGAGTGACGCTCTAATTTACAGAAGCTGAGAATACGGCTAGAGGGGGAAATCTTAATCTTTGTTACTTGGCTCAGTACGGCTTTGTTCTTAGTTAAGTACTGCCTTGTTACTTGGTTTAGTAATGTTCAGCTGTTGCTGAGTTTCTAGCTAGTTTGCTTGGTTTGCCTTGTTGTGTGAGCTGGTGTGAATCTCGCCACTATCTGTGTATAATCCTTCTCTCGAAGTTGTCCGTCTCCTCGGGCACAGTTTCTAGACTGAGTCTGGTAGAAGGGGCATAGAGGGAGGAGCCAGCCCACACTCTCAAACTCTTAAAGTGCCAATGGCTCCTGGTGGACCCGTCTATACCCCATGGTACTAATATGGACCCCAGCATCCTCTACGGACTACGAGAATAGGTAATTAAAATCCTATTTTTTCTTCTACGCTAAGGTCTGTTTTGCACTGTGCTTGCGCCCAGATAGCGTGCGCACACAGCTTGTGTTGCGATGGAGACACAGTCTCCGAAATGCTTTGAACACGTGGGTGTTTCTGGCAAGTGGCAGGGAGATGACAATGGCGCTGGCACTGGGATGATCTGTGTTTATGGGAGTGTTGCGATCATGTCAGTGAAAGTGAAAAGCCAAACTTGGACGGAGAAACTGCATTTGCCGTAAGACTGGTGCAATGGTGCACATAATGGTGCGTTTACAGATGCTCCAATCAGTATTTCATCGGCATCTCAATCATTGCACATCCGAATGCACAGGTGTATGTACACCAGGAAAGGACAGCATTTACCAGTTCCTGGTCCGCAGACAATTAACCTACCAGTGTGTTTTTGGAGTATGGCAGGAAACCAGAGCACAAAGAGGAAACCCACACAAACATGAAAATCGCAAATTCTCTGCTGTAATACTGTAGTGCTAACCACTACATCAACTGTGCTGCCATAATGGCATAAATCAGGGGTAGCCAAACAGTCGATCACGATCAACTGGTTGATCACGGACATGCAACCAGTCAATCGCGATCCGCCGCCCATCCACAGAGGTGAGGAGAGCGCAGCGCGCACCTCTCCTGCCTGCCACCCTGCCCCTCAGTCTGGTCTCCGGCTATGGCGGCGGAGTGTATATCTCAAATCAGGCGCCGGTTCGTTAGCCAATCAGAGCTCACGAACTGGTGCCTAATTTGAGATATAAACTCCGCCTCCATCGCCAGAGACCAATCTCAAATCAGGCGCTGGCTCGTTAGCCAATCAGAGCTCGTGAACCGGCGCCTGATTTGAGATATACGTGCTGCCGACACCGCCGGAGACCAGACTGAGGGCCCAGGGCAGGGCGGTAGCCAGGAGAGGCGCGCGCTGCACTCTCCTCACCACAGAAGCAAAATGGTGAGCAGCACTATGGGGGCATATATAGCACTGTGGGCACATGGCACCTTGAGGGCATATATGTACCTGGCACTGTGGGGGGCATATGTGTTTGAGGTTTTTACATGTGTGGGCCAATGCGTAATTTTGTGCGAGACAGTCATTACACCCTGTGCAGCAAGGCTACGTCCCTTTTTTGTTATGCCACGCCCCTTTTTTGGGGCGCGCGCCTGCTGCGCGCACTATTATCCCACCTAGGCACAGTAGATCACAAAAGCTTTTCAGCTTTCAAAGTAGATCACCGACTCAAAAAGTCTGGCCACCCCTGGCGTAAGTGATCTGTTTAAGACAATATAATAAATCATTATTCATTTTGACTATTATTGGAACTTGTTCCAAAATGTACAAATTAGTTGCAGTTACATAAGGAAGACCTTGTGGTAGACCGGCCTAGACAGCAGCGGCGGAAATTGGGACAAGTGAGACCCTCCCTCACTAGAGCGCTGACATTTACCAGATCGCATACAGTATGTGTACACATAAGCAGAAAACTGTAACATGCATTAAGTTTGATATATAATACTGGAAACCATGCACCCAATACTATACAGCTACATTACATCCTGCAAAGTGCCCAATATATGCCCATCCATAGCATTGTGTCATTACTATGCCCCCATGGTGACTTAACCATATCTTTGCAAATATATGCTGAAATCTCTAAATTTTCTATTATCAGACACCCTACAGGGTGTATATTCAGAGAGATATCACAGAGAGCAAAATAGGGTTGCCCATCAACCATCGATTAACGGTTTTACCATTGATGGCTGTGAGCAGGGCAGGACTGGCCATCTGGCACTTCTGGTAAAAGTACTGGTCCAGCCACATGGAGGGCCTAATTCAGACCTGTCCGCCCCTCTGTGAATTTGCAGGTTTGCGATTGGAAAGTCACCACGCAGTCAGAGTGAATACTTGCCCCGTGCAAGTCTGCGTACACCGTGCGAAAATCTCTGCAAACGCCGGTCAGCTACAAATCCGTTTGCAACTCACTCACCATGAAATGTTTTTTCCAGTCTGTGCGTAGCCCAGGACCTACTCCTACAGTGCGATAGAAACAGGCTGATCGGGGCCGGAGCTGACGTCACACACCCTCCCTCAAAACGCTTGGTAATGCCTGCGTTTTTACAAGAGCTCCCAGAAAACGCCCAGTTACCACCCCCCAAACGCCTGCTTCCTGTCAAAGCAGCCTGCGTTTGCCTAGCGTTCATAAAAAGCGCAGGATTTTTTCGCAGTTTGGCCTGACGCCTGCGCATTATGATCCGTACGCATGTGCAGTCGTTCGATAATTAGGCTCAGAGAGCCAGGCTGGCCGCATGTAGCGCAGTCTTCCGGTACTCCGTCTGCAGCTGGCGCACAGATAGATGGGGGTGTGCTACGATGACAGGCCCTCTTGACTTGTGGAACGTCCCCGTAAGCTGCGACCATGCCCCCCTTGTAACCCTGAAGCAGTCCCAGTCCGGCCCTGGCTGTGAGGCAGCGATGGCAGGAGGAAGGGAGGTTAGCCCCACCTTTCCCCCTGTATTGGGAAAGCAGGTAGTCAGGGACCGTTTGGGGAAGGCAAAGGGAAGTGGCAGCAAAAACGCAGACATGTCGCCACCATTTAGGGGCGTGTTTGAGGCTGCGACTCTTACGCAAATGCAACATCTCTGGCATCTTACTTCTGCAGCCATGCTGCGTAGCTGTAGGGTTATTCAGAACTTAGGTAATCGGCGTCTGTGTGAGCAGCCACCAGGATTTGCCCTCAGTTTCACTACTGTGCAAAAAATGTTCTACAAATTCTGAGAAAAAAAGTGTTTTGTGGTTACCCTCATCCTGGTGTGGCTATGCTAGTACAAGTAAATAGGCAGCCGGGGAATACCACATCCACATCGTCCTTCCTGGTAATGGCTGAAGCCTTATTGCTGGTTCTAGCCAGGGCCTTCTAATATATAGGCACACTGAGCATCTGCCCAGGACCCCGGATTCTAGGAGGCCTTCCACAACAGGAGCATTGCGGGCCATGCGGCATCAGAGCTTCATGAGAAGCCACTCTGTGAATTACACACAATCAGAGCAGCCAGGCAGCATTCTCTGATTGGTGGATGGCTGGAGCTATCCGCCAATCAAAGTGTTGACAGCCATTCACTCTATGGAAGCATGTGGAGAGATAGTGCGGGAACACATTAGGGGTAATTTATGAATTTTTTATTCTTCCATTTCTTACTGTGAATGGGTGGAATGGGGTCCCAGTACATTGCTTTGTCCAGGGCCTACAACGCTGTTAAGACGGCCCTGGTTATAGCACTAATATTTGCCACAAATAGGACTCTTCATCCTTGCATGAACCTGCCCCTTAGTGTCATACTAACTGTTCATACAGAGATTAGTATGTGACTGTCTGGCTGTGTCCATTCCTGTAACCCATAGTGCTTCCAGCAAAGAAAACCTTCTTGGCAATCAATATATATATATATATATATTTCTATTGTGATTTCTAATACCGTAATATGGTCTTGGTTTGCATTCTTATAAATAGCCAGTAGTATAATTACACAGACACAACTACCCGCACTAATCCTCTAATAACACGAATAATACCCAGGAATGCATGGCCGCAAACTCATTTATAATCCCTTCTACAAGTGTATTCTCCATAGGGGATGAGGTTCAGCTTTCCTATAATTAATGACCTTCATTGCCACATGGAGCTGTTCCCCTGCATGTTTATAGATTGTATTTCTTGCATATATTGAACAGGCGCTTAGTTAACCCATGCTGCTCTTTCCAAGCCATTGCAGAGTATTTTGCTGTGTGGCATCTCCAGTACATAGTATGTGAAACGTCTCCATCTGCACTCTGTAGAAAGATGGATGCATCTCCTGCTAGGTCGTTGAATCTCTGCTGATGTTCAAACATGAGGATTCTTTAACAAGACTGGAAAATTCATCCAGATTTCAAATCTGTTGTTAAAGTCTCAGACTGGCTCAAACTCTGACGTCTGTTCTGTGCAATCAGTGAATGCATCTCCCATATTCTCTGAGCACAGATTACTTGCGAATCTCAGATCCAGGAGACTGTTTGGACCACAATTAATGATCTGGCATCAAAGTATGAAAGTTCAGCAAATACATGCGGCCGTTAGACTGACTCGCCTCCATCAAATTTCAAACTTGCTCAAAAATTTGGAGTATATACTGCATGTGACCTACCACATGTAGGATCTCCACCAGCGGTGGAGCAGGGCATTTTTCCACCAGGTTTCGGCCTAACCTTGAACACACCAGTGCCAGGGAGAAGAGCACGGGTCAGTGGTTAAAATCAGTGGTTAAAATCGAGGGTAAAATGTCAAGTGACCATCGATGTTTGCAAACTATGTAATAGATGACAATCTATGGATTCTCCAACCATTCCTCGTGGGCCAATCAGAACCTGGGGGTGGGGCTTTGAAGGTTAGGGGTTAGAATATGCTTTGTGTCCTTGTAGAGAGAAAAAAAAATTACCATCAGGTGTTTCTGTACCATCGATGGCGGGAAACCATCTGGTTGCCCCCACTGATGGCAAAAGTATTCACCATAGGCCATAAACCATCAATGATTTGGAATCAAATGGTCGATGGCCATCCCTAAGTAGGACATTTCCCGTGGCTCTACAGGCTGCATTTCCAGGAACACTGCAAGACAAATGAAGGTCCCATGAATCAGCAGCAGTGACCTCCACAAGAGCTCTGGGCGGTGGAGCTAGTTATGGCCCTGACCTCCACTACATAGCATGGCTCTTAGCATGAAGAAGAACCATGGGGCAGATGTATTAAGACTGGAGAAGGCATAAGGAAGTGATAAACGCACCAGCCAATCAGCTTCTAACTATTAATTTGCATAATGGACCTGATTGGTGTGTTTATCACCTTGCACATATCACTAGTTTATCACTTCCTTATGCCTTTTACAGGTTAATACATCTGCCCCAATGTCCTCATTGCATGACCTGGAACTTTAAGAATAAAGATGTAGGAAAGAGTTTGCATGATTTCCCTAGAGTGTAAAGTTATTAATCTTACAAGTAGTAAGCATACACACGTGGTTTTGTTTATGACATAGATGGTGAAATCCTTTGCCTCAGGCTCCTGACATCAGCCTCCAGAAATACATTAAATATCAGTGTGTGGAATTTTAAGCAGAACTAATAAACCACAGAAACTGTAGCACAATTCCCCGGGGGGTTGGCTTGCTAGGTATATGCTAATACAGCTCACACATAAGGCATCTCAGATTTGCTGCTTATTTATAATTGAAAGTTTATGGGGTCTATTTACCAAAGGCCTATGTATTAATAATGCGGCACTGCTGCAATCAGTAACAGTCAGTATAGTGCTGGATATTTTTATTTTGAATTACAGTATGCCCGCTATGTACTAAAATAAACTCGCACGGATATTGGTGGCGATAACCGCTGCCCCTACGAGTTACTTCCCGGAATATTGGAGGAGTCTTTCACAATTGTCACAGTGTGGAATCATTTGCAAGTGATTGACAGGTAGCAGGTGTTTTTTGGGAGGTAACCGAGAGTCACGACAAAAACGCAGGCGTGACAGGACCATTGTTTGTATCAGCCACCGACTGCAATCCTGTATGCAGGAAATAGGTCTCCGGCATCTCAATTGCAGCGGCCATTCTGAGTGACCATAGATATATAGAGATGAGGAGTCTTAATAAATAGACCCCTATATTTACTGCAAATCCATGTGTCATACAGGTAATTGCTGTCAGCTGCGCTAATTTCCAGAGATCTCTGTGGTGGAGGGAATGGGCTTTTACAATTGCCTAGGTGCACATGAATAAACGCATCTGCTACTATCCATACAATGAGTATAGGGAAGACCATGTCAAGTGGGTAGGATGGTGTTCCTACTGCCTTACAGCAGGGGGCACTCCATGCATGGCATGATGGCAGAGAGCTCTGAAAAGCCTGGCTTACCAAAGAAACAAACAAGACGTTACAGGTTATCACAGACACAGGGAACACAATAAACATTGAGTTGCAAACTTGGCAACCGTAAATCACTCTGGTTTATGAGTTTTCATATCCTTGCATATACAGTGCATCCGGAAAGTATTCAGAGCACTTCACTTTTTCCACATTTTGTTATGTTACAGCCTCATTCCAAAATGGCATAAATAATTTTTTCCCCTCAAAATTCTACACGCAAAACCCCATAATGACAATGTGAAAAAAGTTTTGTTTTGTTTTTTAGATTTTTGCAAATGTATTAAAAATAAAAATCTAGGAAATCACATGTACATAAGTCTTTGCTCAATACTTTGTTGATGCACCTTTGGCAGTAACTACAGGCTCAAGTCTTTTTGAATATGATGCCACAAGCTTGGCACACCTATCTTTGGGCAGTTTCGCCCATTCCTCTTTGCAGCACCTCTCAAGCTCCATCAGTTTGGATGGGAAGAGTCGATGCACAGCCATTTTCAGATCTCTTTAGAGATGTTCAATCGGATTCAAGTCTGGGCTCTGGCTGGGCCACTCAAGGACATTCACAGAGTTGTCCTGAAGCCACTCCTTTGAGATCTTAGCTGTGTGCTTAGGGTCGTTGTCCTGCTGAAAGATGAACCATCGCCCCAGTCTGATGTCAAGAGCACTCTGGAGCAGGTCTTCATCCAGGATGTCTCTGTACATTGCTGCAGTCATCTTTCTCTCTATCCTGACTAGTCTCCCAGTTGCTGCTGCTGGAAAAACATCCCCACAGCATGATGCTGCCATCACCATGCTTCACTGTTGGGATGGTATTGGCCTGGTGATGAGCGGTGCCTGGTTTCCTCCAAACATGACCCCTGGCATTCACGCCAAAGAGTTCAATCTTTGTCTCCTCAGACTATAGAATTTTGTTTCTCATGGTATGAGAATGCATTTTTTGTAAACTCCAGGCGGGCTGCCGTGTGCTTTTTGCTAAGGAGTGGCTACCGTCTGACCACTCTACCATACAGGTCTGATTGGTGGATTGCTGCAGAGATGGTTGTCCTTCTGGAGGTTCTCCTCTCTCCATAGAGGAATGCTGTAGCTCTAACAGAGTGACCATTGGGTTCCTGGTCACCTCCCTGACTGGGGCCCTTTTACCCAGCTTTATGAAGAGTTTTGGTAGTTCCGAACTTCTTCCATGAAGGCCACTGTGCTCATTGGGACCTTCAAATCAGCAGATATTTTTCTGTACCCTTCCCCAGATTTGTGCCTCGAGACAATCCTGTCTCTGAGGACTACAGACAATTCCCTTGACCTCATGCTTGGTTTGTGCTCAGACATTCACTGTCAAGTGTGGGACCTTATATAGACAGGTGTGTGCCTTTCCAAATCATGTCCAATCAACTGAATTTACCACAGGTGGACTCCGATTAAGCTGTAGGAACATCTCAAGGATGATCAGTGGAAACAGGAAGCACCTGAGCTGAATTTTGAGCTTCATGGCAAAGGCTGTGAATACTTATGTACATGTGATTTCTTAGTTTTTTATTTTTAATAAATTTACAAAAATCTAAAAAAAACCTTTTTTTACATTGTCATTATGGGGTATTGTGTGTAGAATTTTGAGGGAAAAAAAATTAATTTATTCCATTTTGGAATAAGGCTGTAACATAACAAAATGTGGAAAAAATGAAGCGCTGTGAATACTTTCCGGATGCACTGAAAGCATCAAAATATTCTTGACTTGTATGCCTTAGAGGCAGGATATTCTCCAAAATCAGCCGTATGTCCACAGACTTCAAGCATCTCAGTAATGATGGTGTTATGTTGTTATCACAAGCTCCAAAAACAGATCTTATCGCAGATAAATGGCTCTAACATAGCAGTCCCCTGCTGGGATCCCATTCGTCGGGAAGCAGTTATGTGCCTCATCAGCTGACTCAGGAGCAGAAGGAGGCTCAAGTGACTTGGTTCCGCAGCATGCTTGCCAGGTTTGATGGTGGTCACTCAAACTCTGGGAAATCATCATGGCGATAAATCCTAGATCTACAATATCGACACCTATACCAAACAACAGTCGGCCAAGTGGACCCCAGTTGGAGGTGACCAAGCAGATGGTGGCTGTTTTTGTGGCCAAAACCGGTCATGTAGCTACCGTACTAGTCGTACAGAAGGGCACTGTCACTGGGGCCTGGTATGCCAACCAATACCTGCCACAAGTACTGGAAGCCATTTACAGGTGCCGTACAAGAACTTACGCTCGTGGTCCAGCAACTGCCTACAAGTCCAGGATACTGGTGGATTTTCTGACTCATGAAAACATCCAAGAGCTTGGTCATCCGCCATACAATCCAGACCTGGCCCCCGCAACTTCTTCGCATTCTCACAAATCAAGCGCAAGACGGGATTCGTTTTGAGTCACTGGAAGCTGCAGAGGAGACCTTCATCAGACTGGTCCAGCTGCTTCACCAAGTGGTTTGAGCGTATGCATAGACTCCCCTGGCGAATACTTTTGTAAATATAATACTTTCTCTAACGTCCTAAGTGGATGCTGGGGACTCCGTAAGGACCATGGGGAATAGCGGCTCCGCAGGAGACTGGGCACATCTAAAGAAAGCTTTAGGACTATCTGGTGTGCACTGGCTCCTCCCCCTATGACCCTCCTCCAAGCCCCAGTTAGATCTCTGTGCCCGAACGAGAAGGGTGCACACTAGGGGCTCTCCTGAGCTTCTTAGTGAAAGTTTTAGATTAAGGGAGTTATCCGAGCTAGTCAGGAACCTCCTAAAACCGAGCCAAGTCTCAGTGCATCAATGCACAAGGGTTCTGGGTAAAATAGTGGCTTCCTACGAAGCAATCCCATTCGGCAGATTCCACGCAAGAACTTTCCAGTGGGACCTGCTGGACAAATGGTCCGGATCGCATCTTCAGATGCATCAGCGGATAACCCTGTCACCAAGGACAAGGGTGTCCCTCCTGTGGTGGTTGCAGAGTGCTCATCTTCTAGAGGGCCGCAGATTCGGCATTCAGGACTGGGTCCTGGTGACCACGGATGCCAGCCTGCGAGGCTGGGGAGCAGTCACACAGGGAAGGAATATCCAGGGCTTATGGTCAAGCCTGGAGACATCACTTCACATAAATATCCTGAAGCTAAGGGACATTTACAATGCTCTAAGCTTAGCAAGACCTCTGCTTCTAGGTCAGCCGGTGTTGATCCAGTCGGACAACATCACGGCAGTCACCCACGTAAATAGACAGGGTGGCACAAGAAGCAGGAGGGCAATGGCAGAAGCTGCAAGGATTCTTCGCTGGGCGGAAAATCATGTGATAGCACTGTCAGCAGTATTCATTCCGGGAGTGGACAACTGGGAAGCAGACTTCCTCAGCACGATCTCCACCCGGGAGAGTGGGGACTTCACCCAGAAGTCTTCCACATGATTAAAAACTCGACAGGTATTGCGCCAGGTCCAGGGACCCTCAGGCAATAAGCTGTAGACGCTCTGGTAACACCGTGGGTGTACCAGTCAGGGTATGTGTACCCTCCTCTGCCTCTCATACCCAAGGTACTGAGATTGATAAGATGGAGAGGAGTAAGCACTATATTCGTGGTTCCGGATTGGCCAAGAAGGACTTGGTAACCGGAACTTCAAGAGATGCTCACGAAGGATCCGTGGCCTCTACCTCTAAGAAGGGACCTGCTCCAGCAAGGACCCTGTCTGTTCCAAGACTTACCGCGGCTGCGTTTGACGGCATGGCGGTTGAACGCCGGATCCTGAAGGAAAAAAGGCATTCCAGATGAAGTCATCCCTATCCTGATCAAAGCCAGGAAGGATGTAACCGCAAAAACATTATCACCGCAATTGGCGAAAATATGTTGCGTGGTGCGAGGCCAGTAAGGCCCGACGGAGGAAATTCAACTGGGTCGATTCCTACATTTCCTGCAAACAGGAGTGTCTATGGGCCTGAAATTGGGGTCCATTAAGGTTCAAATTTCGGCCCTGTCAATTTTCTTCCAAAAAGAACTAGCTTCAGTCCCTGAAGTTCAGACGTTTGTAAAAGGGGTACTGCATATACAGCCTCCTTTTGTGCCTCCAGTGGCACTTTGGGATCTCAATGTAGTTTTGGGTTCCAAAAGTCACATTGGTTTGAACCACTTAAATCTGTGGAGTTAAATATCTCACATGGAAAGTGGTCATGCTGTTGGCCCTGGCCTGGGCCAGGCGCGTGTCAGAATTGGCGGCTTTATCCTGAAAAAGCCCTTATCTGATTTTCCATTCGGACAGGGCGGAATTGAGGACTCGTCCTCAGTTTCTCCCCAAGGTGGTTTCAGCGTCTCACCTGAACCAACCTATTGGTGGTGCCTGCGGCTACTAGGGACTTGGAGGCCTCCAAGTTGCTAGACGTTGTCAGTGCCCTGAAAATATATGTTTCCAGGACGGCTGGAGTCAGGAAATCTGACTCGCTGTTTATCCTGTGTGCACCCAACAAGCTGGGTGCTCCTGCTTCTAAGCAGACTATTGCTCGTTGGATTTGTAGTACAATTCAGCTTGCACATTCTGTGGCAGGCCTGCCACAGCCAAAAATCTGTAAATGCCCACTCCACAAGGAAGGTGGGCTCATCTTGGGCGGCTGCCCGAGGGGTCTCGGCTTTACAACTTTGCCGAGCAGCTACTTGGTCAGGAGCAAATACGTTTGTAAAATTCTACAAAATTGATATCCTGGCTGAGGAGGACCTGGAGTTCTCTCATTTGGTGCTGCAGAGTCATCCGCACTCCCCCGCCCGTTTGGGAGCTTTGGTATAATCCCCATGGTCCTTACGGAGTCCCCAGCATCCACTTAGGACGTTAGAGAAAATAAGAATTTACTTACCGATAATTCTATTTCTCATAGTCCGTAGTGGATGCTGGGTGCCTATCCCAAGTGCGGATTGTCTGCAATACTTGTACATAGTTATTGTTACAAAAATCGGGTTATTATTGTTGTGAGCCATCTTTCAGAGGCTCCTCTGTTATCATGCTGTTAACTGGGTTCAGATCACAGGTTATACGGTGTGATTGGTGTGGCTGGTATGAGTCTTACCCGGGATTCAAAATCCTTCCTTATTGTGTACGCTCGTCCGGGCACAGTATCCTAACTGAGGCTTGGAGGAGGGTCATAGGGGGAGGAGCCAGTGCACACCAGATAGTCCTAAAGCTTTCTTTAGATGTGCCCAGTCTCCTGCGGAGCCGCTATTCCCCATGGTCCTTATGGAGTCCCCAGCATCCACTACGGACTATGAGAAATAGAATTATCGGTAAGTAAATTCTTATTTTTTGTGCATACAAAAGCTTATTGCACACCCCTCATATGGGGACCCCATACTACGAGGAATTAAAAGGACTGCAGGAGACATCAGTGATTTCTCTGAGTAACCATGTTAGTAATATGCCCAAAGCAGTGATAATCTCTTTTTCAGGCACAAACACATGATAAAGGGACTACCACTGCTTGATAAATAGACCCCTTATTAACGTTTGCCTGCAACCAAGTCACTGTAATACTGCATTTATGTTACTGTGTTGATACAATGTTGCAGCACTCTGCAAAGCACTTAGGGGCCTATTTAGCAAGCATATTTTCACGGGTGGTATTCATGTGACCGCCGGTCAGCTGACCGACAGTCACATGACCTCCTCCACCAGCCCGACGGCTCACTATCCCGATGGTCGGCATGCCGACCAACAGGGACTATTTCCACTCATGGGTGTCCACGACACCCATACAGTGGGAATAGAACCCGTGGCGACCGCAGCTCGCCACCGAGCCCGCAAGGGGCTTGCTGCACTCGCCCCTCCCCGCCGGGATCCCGGCGTCGGTAAGCTGACCGGCGGTCAGCAGTACTACACCCTATTTTCACACACTAATGTAGAAGCTGCAGTTTCCGCATCATTTTATGAATTGTTGCTAACAGCTTAAGGCAGGAGGCTTAACAGAAAGGCTGCAGAGTTGTTGTGACTGGGCTTGATTCAGAGATATACGTATACCCGATGGTTTAAGTCCATCTCCGATGGTGGGTGCCTTGTGAGCCTAATTCATGCTTTTACGCAATGCCGATGTTTTTGCAACAGAGCTATTATCAGCAGGATGCACATGCGCCGAGATCGCACGGTGCATGCGCCAAGGTACCTTCTTCGCACTGACATTTCATATACAGAGTTATTGACAGGAAGGGACCGTTTGGGAGTTACCGTGGGAGTGGTGACAAAAATGCAGCTGTATCTTGGTCATTTTTTAAGGCGTGTATCTGCCCTCAGCTCTTATGTACAGTATGTAGAGAAACATGGCACCAGCGTCACTACTGCCGCGGCTTGTCTGCGTAGCCATATGTCAGCCCTAGTCGATGCTTCTCGTTAATGCGTCAGTGCTGCATATGTGTTGCTGATCACTTAGCGATGGCCCGGTGGGCATCTATCTTCTTTCCCACTTGCGATGATTACCAAGTCCGTAGCCTGAAAATTCACAGCTGCTTAGGCATGTGCGGGCAGACATGGATGAGGCCCTGAGTGGGATCACGCAGTAGCTGTCCTGCACATGCCATGAAGTTTACGTACATCTATGAATGAGACCCACTACCCACTAATAACATAACTCCAGACCATGTGTATTTAATACACACCTCCCAACTGTCCCACATTCAGCGGGACAGTCCCGTTATCGTAGGACTGTCCTGCTGTCCCACCTGCGGCCCGCAGTGTCCCGTGGTGACGGGGAAGCCTACACTGCTGCTCACCACTGCTCTGCACCGATAAGCAGCAGGTGAATAGACTACTCGCAGTGCAGGAAGAGCCTTGGGGCATGCCCAGCTGCCACAGTGACGGGAACAGGAGTACTGCAAAGCTCCACCCCATTCCCGGAGGCTCCACCCCACTTTGCGCCTTTGCTGTGCCAAGGGTCCCGATCCACTGGCCACCAATTTTTGGAGTGATGTTTAGTATAAGATCTTACACTATCCTTTAATAACGTGACGTCTGTATTATCTGTATTATTTCATGTATTGGAGCTCAACTGATCTGCATATCTCCTGCAATTCAACCTAATCTTAAACATTTAATTAACGTAGATTTCTATGGTTCATTAACCCATTTGGGAGCGGATGCAGAATAGAATGCACGCCCACTTGTTTTCGCGCTGCATGCTACTACACTGATTACACACAAGTAGGTGCAATGCAGGGTCGTAGTCACTCCAGACACATTTCCACTTGTGAAATAAGGGGAGTAACTGAGATATAACAGCGGGCCAACATCAGTGAGGTCATGAAGATGGAAATTGTACTGTACAGTGCAGATGTACCGTATTGTGCAGATGTGGCAAGAAGTGTAAATATGGCTGAACACTCTCTGGTGCCTATTTTGGTGAGATAAGGTTTGTTTCTCTACCAGCACTTATGGAATAATAGATAAACTACTATTTCTCCATTGTAGTTGTTAAAACTCCATTTATATTAAAAGAAATTTAGCTGGTGATATAACATTTACAACATCCCAAAAGTTATCTCACAACCAGGGACAGTTTAGGAGATGAGGAGGCCCCTGTGCAGGCCCCGTGCGGACATCGTACTCTCTGGCAGCTGGCTTTGCGCCAGAGTTTAGTGCGCATACGCAGGGCTCCGGGAACATGGCGCCCATGCCCTGTTGCGCAAATCTCCCAGAAAATGGCCAATTTCCCAGTGATTTTGGTCTGCACTGCCAGCCGCTGCTGCAGGACTTTGGAGGGGTAAATATAATTATATGGGTGCAGGGTGTGTGGTGTGGGGCCTCCCTGGGGGTGTGGTTCGTTTTATCGACAGTATCTAGGTCGACAATGTTTAGGTCGACCACTATAGGTCGACAGTTACTAGGTCGACATGGATGGAAGGTCGACAGGGTTTCTAGGTCGACATGTGCTAGGTCGACAGGTCTAAAGGTCGACATGAGGATTTTTTTTTTTTTTGTGTCGTTTTCTTCGTAGAGTGACCGGGATCCCAAATTAGTGCACCGCGTCCCCTCGCATGGCTCGCTTCGCTCGCCATGCTTTGGGCATCGTGCCTTCGCTCCGCTACCGCTTCGCTCGGCACACTTTACCGTTCCAATCGTAGTCCACGTGGATCGTTAAGTATGAAAAAAAAAAATGTGAAAAACTCATGTCGACCTTTAGACCTGTCGACCTAGCACATGTCGACCTAGAAACCCTGTCGACCTTCCATCCATGTCGACCTAGTGACTGTCGACCTAAACATTGTCGACCTAGACACTGTCTATCTTCAGACCGGATCCCCCTCCCTGGACCCTGGGGCCATGTGTTCTGCACACCCTGTCCCCATTATAGATACACCAAAACTCTCACATTGCAGAACAACAACAATTTCATGTTTCCGTGCAGGAGCTTCGTAACAGTGATCTTTCTGGTGCAGGGATGGGACTGTCTGTAATTGGCTTGATACGCGTTTCATGGGCATACCAGTCTGCTTCATCAGAGGCATACAAAATTGGAAGATTGCCCTGCTGAGAAAATTCACCAAAGGACGCTTGGAGTAAGCAAAAGTTACCACTAAGGCAAATTATCCTCAAATCCATTTAATCGGGTGACAACATTGGATACATGAGTTACTGTATATGATGACAGAATAGTACATAGCTGTGTACCACTAAGCTTCTGTGACACTTGCAATCTACCCAGTGTCGGACTTAAGCATGAAGGGCCCACCGGGGGTATGCAGTGGTAGGGGCCCATGATTAGAGGTGTGGCCAGCCTCCAAAGGGGGTGTGGCCAGCCACTACAGAGGTTTGGCTAACCATTATAGAGTACCTGGTCTGGACTCCTTGATAATATATATAGTAATTAATGCTAGTGCATGCATGATAATGTGCCAGATTAATGGCAGCAATGTACTGTAGAGAATACATCATAATCCTGTGCAGTATAAAGTAACATATGTACAATACATAATTCAAGTGCACAGTCTAGAACCTGATCCCTAGAGGAGGAGGGCCCCCCAGGCAGTGGGGCCTACCGGTGGTTTCCCCTGTACCCCTGTGGGCCAGTCCGAGCCTGAATCTACCTGCTAGAGAAGCGTTTCCTGCACCGCTACCCAAATACTCCATACACTCACCAGCTGGTGAGCTGTATGACCCCCCCCTGCTCCATTCTACTGTGTGTATCTGAGTGAGCATGGCTGTGCTTAAATAAACCAACTCCAATGGTTAAACTGCTAGACTGTTCATAGTTTTAAGGCATCTGCTGGTGTGTACATTTCCTCCTCTCTTTCTGAAGCCTGTATACACACCACATTTTCCAACAGACCCTAGGTCGTAGGGGTTCCAGAATATTTTGCCCACACACAAATGATTGCTCAATTGCACAAACATTGGTACAGAGTGTGGCATGCATCCAACTCTAAATCCGGTCCAAAGTGGTTTGTCTCATACTAAGAGCACACCCGGTTGGCTTAACCGCACAGCAGTGTAAGAAGGTGAAGGCTCCGATATCACTGCGTTTATATCGCTGTAGGAGATGCCATCAGTTTACCGGCTGTTGGGAACCCCGCGTTCAGGAACCTGACAATGGAATCACGACACCCAGTGAAATACCGAAAGCGGGAATCCCGACACCCACTTGGTACTCCCAACTTGGTTGGTGGGTCCACGCAACCAACCGAGGGGGGAATTGAACCTGTGGCGAGCGCAACGAGCCACCAGGCCCGATACGTGGCGAGTGCAATGAGCCTGCAAGGCGACTCGCAGCCTGCTGCTGGGATTCTGGCAGACAGGATTCTGCTGTTGGTATGGTGACAGTCGGCATCCTGTCTGCCAGGATATTGTATGTACCCCTGCTATAGAAACAAGACATAAGCCATCCTCTAACTAGTCAATGGGATAACATCAGACGCAATGATGCAATCTACCCGTGCAGTGATGTAAGACATCTGCTACTGAAAGCAGAGTAACATCCTGGAACGAGCGAGATGCTAATAAGCACCCAATTACAAGCTCCAGAATGAAACTGGGTGACGTCTGCATTTGAAATGCTGACATGTGGTTTGTTGCTCTGGGTTACTGCGCATCGATGCCATGTCACCATTGAATATTGTGCATTTGGTAGTAAATAAAATAAGAAATTAATTTGTTTTCACTGGTGATGACACAAATTCATTAATACAAAATATATCACCGGGAGAGATAAAAGTAAATAATAATGACATTGTCGTGTGCACCTGGTAGTAGCGGCGGGTTACTGAGAGCGCTGAATAACCTTGGGCCTTGCTGCCAACACACATTCCTCTTATTAACAAAGTTCTGTTTCAAGACTCGTTATTAGTGGATAAAGAATGTACCGTTATGAGCTGACATCTGGCTCTTTATAGATTTATATTGCTGTGGAAATGGTCAATCTAAAAATCACACGCTAAACCAAGCACCAGTCCATTCCTTAACCTTCTTTTTAACGTGTTCCCCCTGGTTTGGGTGCACTGGCTACCTGTCACAGTGAAAGCTGACATTATGTGGACAACACCAATATTAATAACCACTTATTTTTCCACACAGAACTGTTCAGAAATTGCAGTTTTTTTTATTACTTAATAAAGTTTAAAAAGTATTTTTAATAATGTATTTAAATATTGTAATAAAAAAAATATATCTAGGGGAATATACCCCCCCCCCCCATGCATAGTACAGCGGTGCATCTGTTGGGGGGGAGGGGACTAATGATCCACCCTGCTGCAGCTAATCTCTGCACTTGCAGGGATCAGCCAAATTATGCTGGGGGAGGAACTGTTCCCCTCCCTACACAATGATCCCCGGTGCAAGCGTTCCAGACTGCGCGATTCCGGCAGTGAAGTCGGAGGTCAGAGATCACTGCAGCGGTCCGGAAGCCAGTGGAGATCTGTTCTACATTTGTGCAGAACGGATTTCCTAATCTACAAGCGGGGTCACACATCGGGGCAGCGCATCACATGTGATGTGACCTGGCCAGGTAATGTAATCTTGTCTCCGGTTGCATCACATGCAACTATGTCAGGCAAGGGGTTAATGAGAAAGCAGCATACTGATTATTAACCAGTACCGTATGGATATCGATGGTGACATTGGTGCCATGGTGATGTTGTTAGATCTTAAATTAATCTAAATTAATGAATTCATCTGGATCCAAATTAATTGATAGTTTCTATTCTCAAAAATATTGGTTCAAAAATCGCCATGTAAAATGACTTACCTGCGCAGTACCGGCAAACACAGCAAAATGGTTATAGTACATTGGCTAGCCAATTACAGGCATTTTCCCACAGCCAGCCAATCACAAGCATGTTCCCATGGACAGTCAATCACAAGTACATCCCACAGCCAGCCAATCACAAGCATTTTCCCATGTTCAGCCAATCACAAGTATTTTGCAATGGTCAACTACTCACATGTATTTTACCACAGCTAGCCATAAGTGGCTGTCTAAGTGAGTACTTTTGATAATTTAGGGGTGGTCCTGTGTACAGTTATGTTGACATCACTGAAAAGTTGCCATGGGGTCCCTAGCTTGTTAACTGGAGTAGGAGTTTTTGTGGGCCTTTCCATAGTCAGACTGATCGTCACTGGTTTGTTGTATCTCACTTAGTGGTGGATGCAGGCAGAGCTGGATTAAGGCTTCGGGGGGCCCCGGGGTACTTAAGACAGTGGGGCCCTAAAATCTAAAATTAAAATCACGTCTTCAATTACTACAAAGAAAATTACAATTTAGTGGTAAATTTTAAAGAATCTTTCAGATAGGGAGCACACGCATGTATATAGAATATATACGTGTGTGTCTATATATATATATATATATATATATATATATATATATATATATATGTCCCAAGTAGGTCTGGCACTCCATACATCAATAACAGCCACCGGTGTGCCTTTACCAAAGGTGTATATAGATACAGGTGCAATCTTTGGAAAGCAGGCACGGCACTCCCGGATTGATAAATAAAGCAGCAGTTTAAACTGCTGCTTTATTTATCAATCCGGGAGTGCCGTGCCTGCTTTCCAAAGATTGCACCTGTATCCATATATATATATATATATATATATATATGTGTATATATATATATACCTTCCTCCTTGGTGCGGCACTCCTGGCTTCACAAAATACACGACTTAGCAGTGGGTTCAATAACGTTTCAGTATTAAACTATCTTCAGATTAACACACCAATAGTACGACACATAATAATAATAATAATAATAATAATAATAATAATTTTATTTATATAGCGCTCTTTCTCCAATAGGACTCAAGGCGCTTAACAGATACACAGCATAATATAGTACAGAAAATAGTGAAGTACAGAACAGATTTTCATAAAATACAGAAGCATGGAGATACTAAAGGGACAATTATGGGAATGCTTGAGTAAAAAGGAAAGTCTTGAGTCTACTTTTGAAGGATTCTGTAGTTGGGGCCTCTCGCACTGTGCGGGGAAGTGAGTTCCATAGAGTCGGAGCCGCATGACTAAAAACTCGACCCCCGGATGAATTACGGGAGATTCTAGGTACTGCTAATAGTCCTTCATCTACAGATCGCAGTAATCGAGTGGGGCAGTATGGGGTCGGTAGCTGCTTCAGGTACCTTGGGCCCTGGTCATGTAGTGCTTTGAAACTCAGTAAGGGATTCTTGAAGATGATTCGCCATCTTACAGACAGCCAGTGAAGGGAGTAGAGGATGGGTGTTATGTGGCTAGAACGGGGCTGGTTGGTTAACAGCCTGGCAGCTGTGTTTTGCACCAGCTGTAAGCGGTGCAATTCTTTTGCTGGGAGACCAAGGTAGAGGGCATTACAGTAGTGTAATCGAGATGATACAAATGCGTGGATGACTTTTGGCAGATCATCTGAGGGAATTAAGTGCTTGATTCTGGCTAAGGGGGTAATTCCAAGTTGATCGCAGCAGGATTTTTTTTAGCAGTTGGGCAAAACCATGTGCACTGCAGGGGAGGCAGATATAACATGTGCAGAGAGAGTTAGATTTGGGTGGGGTGTGTTCAATCTGCAATCTAAATTGCAGTGTAAAAATAAAGCAGCCAGTATTTACCCTGCACAGAAATAAAATAACCCACCCAAATCTAACTCTCTCTGCACATGTTATATCTGCCTCCCCTGCAGTGCACATGGTTTTGCCCAACTGCTAAAAAAAATCCTGCGGCGATCAACTTGGAATTACCCCCTATGTCCCTCAGGTGAAAGAATGAGGATTTGATTGTGGCTGATATCTGATGTTTAAGTGTCAAGCCAAGCCTTTTATAGCACCCCTCCTCGTGCAAACAGGCTTGCCGGCGCGGGAACGCACGCCCGTGCGGGGACGCCTTAAAGTGACGTCATTCCGTGGCCGAAGCTCCGGTGCGTCTGTGATCCATTACCATAGTAATCATAAACACCCATCACCAATACACAGAAAATGACATCTGAAACTGGTACAAATATTAAAACACTGTTATAAACACTGCAAGAGTATCTTAGTTACAATGTTTCCATAATGCTGACATATATAGCAACATTATTACCCAAAGCAGTACAGGAACATATCTCATCATAAGTGCAGGGGCTTCTATTGCCTATTTGCACGAGGAGGGGTTCTATAAAAGGTATGTGTTGTACTATTGCTGTGTTAATCTGAAGACAGTTTAATACTGAAACGTTATTGAACCCACTGCTGAGTCGTGTATTTTGTGAAGCCAGGAGTGCCGCACCAAGGAGGAAGGTATTATGTCATACAGTGAGGGCACCGGCTACGTATAATTTGTATCAAGTGAGTGCCAGCCCCAGAGCCAGATATATATATATTTATTTATTACCAGTTATTTATATAGCGCACACATGTTCCGCAGCGCTTTCAGGGGCGTCAGAACGTTTTTAGGTTGGGGGGGCAAGATATAGTCTCATTTTGGCGCCCCTAAATTGCTGAATCGCTAAAGGCCAGATCCACCTGAAATACACTGAGAAAGCCAGATCCACACTAAGGGGGTCATTCAGATCTGATCGCTGCTGTATGTTTTCACACAGTGGGCAATCAGGTATTAACGGCGCAGTGGCGTTGGACAGCAACAAAGGGTGTCGCTGGTCATCGAGGGAATGATGCGAAAAATCCGTTGGCACGGGCGTTTGCAAGGTGATTGACAGGAAGTGGCAGTTTGTGGGTGGAAACTGACCGTTTACTGGGAGTGTCCGGAAAACCGCAGGTGTGCCCAAGCGTTTTCAGGGAGGGTGTCTGGTGTCAGCTCCGGCCCGATCAGCCTGATGTGATCGCACTATAGGAGTAAGTCGTAGGCTGCGCAGAGACTGCACACAGTGGATTTTAGTGGATTTTAGCAGCTCGGCGTACACATGCAGTCGAACACTTGCACGGCAAATATACACTACCCCTGGAGGTGGCGACTATTTGAACACAGAACAGCAAAATAAGCAGCTCAGCTCTCCCATGCCACTCTAGTTTCCCACCATGTGCCCCATGTAGCAGGGAGAGTAGGTCAAGCACTAGCAGTGACCAGTGCAGTGCTGGCGTCATGGTGACTGATAGTAGTGGCCATGGGAGTTACAGGGAGGGTGAAGGCAGGGACATAGACGGGGAGTTACAGGGAGGGTGAGGGCATGGGCGCTGACAGGGAGTTAGAAGGAGCGTGAGGAGCACTGAGGGGGGAGTTACAGGGAGGGTAAGGGCAGAGATGCTGACGGGGCGTTACATGGCAGGTGAGGCAGGGACACTGATGAGTAGTTACATGGCGGGTGAGGGCAGGGACACAGACGGGGAGTTACAGGGAGGGTGAGGGCATGGGTGCTGACAGGGAGTTCGAAGGAGCATGAGGAGCACTGAGGGTCGAGTTACAGGAAGGATGAGGACTGGGACGCTGAGGGGAGAGTTACAGGGAGGGTGAGAGTAGGGATGCTGAGGGGGGAGTTAGAAGGAGGATGAGTGCACACTGAGGGGGGAGCTACATGGAGGGTGAGGGCAGGGATGCTGACGGGGAGTTACAGGGAGGGTGAGGGCATGGGTGCTGATGGGGTGTTAAAGGGAGGGTCAAGGCAGGGGCACTGAGGGGGGAGTTACAGGGAGGGTAAGGGCAGGGGCACCGAGGATGGACTTACAGGGAGTGAGGGAAGGGGCATATAAAAATAGCTTTATTAGAACAAATGAAATACTCTAAATCCAAGTGTGGATTAAACATTCACATACAGATTATAACATACGGAGAGCCACTACCCCCCCCCCCCCCCCCCGACTGCTGATTACCATATATTTGGAGTATAAGTAGCGCATCCTCTTTTCTTTAGGAAGAGGCAACAGCCTGTCACACATGGGATTCTGTCTGTGTGCTACGGCTATCACTTTGATTTAGAGCAGCCCACTGGGGAGGCGGAGCACGGGACTCGGAGAGTACCTAGAGCTGCCTGAGATAGTGTGGTCTTCCTGGGCGGGTGAGCGGCACATCTCTTCATGCCGCCATCGCCACTGCTGCTCTGCCTGTGGTAAGTGAGACAGGCTCTGGCAGCAGCGGCAGCAACAGGCAGAACAGTGCGGCTCCCTCAGTAAGGAGGCAGAGAGGGGGGAGCTGCTTTTCATGAGGCATTTCTCAGCAAGGAGGTGTGACAGGGAGATAGAAAGTGTCAGGGAAATAGTGGCTTACAAAAAGACATTGGGTGACAGAAAAATAGTGGGTGACGGTGAGGGAGACAGGGAGATACTAGGTGATGGAGACACTGGGTGAAAGGTAGAGAGGGTGACAGGGAGAGAGAGCTACAGGGAGATAATGAGTGACATGGTGAGGGTGACGGGGATAGTGGGTGACATGGTGAGGGTGACAGGTGGATAGTGGGTGACATGGTGTGGGTGACAGGTGGATAGTGGGTGACATAGTGAGGGTGGCAGGTGGATAGTGGGTGACATGGTGAGGGTGACAGGTGGATAGTGGGTGACATGGTGTGGGTGACAGGTGGATAGTGGGTGACATAGTGAGGGTGGCAGGTGGATAGTGGGTGACAGGGGGATAGTGGGTGACATGGTGAGGGTGACAGGGAGATACTAGGTGATGGAGACACTGGGTGAAAGGTAGAGAGGGTGACAGGGAGAGAGAGCTACAGGGAGATAATGGGTGACATGGTGAGGGTGACGGGGATAGTGGGTGACATGGTGAGGGTGACAGGTGGATAGTGGGTGACATGGTGTGGGTGACAGGTGGATAGTGGGTGACATAGTGAGGGTGGCAGGTGGATAGTGGGTGACAGGGGGATAGTGGGTGACATGGTGAGGGTGACAGGTGGATAGTGGGTGACAGTGGGGGTGACAGTTGGATAGTGGGAGACATGGTGAGGGTGACAAGGGGATAGTGGGTGACATGGTGGGGGTGAGAGGTGGATAGTGGGTGACATGCTGAGGGTGACAGGGGGATAGTGGGTGACATGGTGAGGGTGACAGGGGGATAGTGGGTGACATGGTGAGGGTGACAGGGGGATAGTGGGTGACATGGTGAGGGTGACGGGGGATAGTGGGTGACATTATGAGGGTGAGAGGTGGATAGTGGGTGACATGCTGAGGGTGACAGGGGAATAGTGGGTGACATGGTGAGGGTGAGAGGTGGATAGTAGGTGACATGGTGAGGGTGACAGGGGGATAGTCGGTGACATGGTGAGGGTGATGGGGGGATAGTGGGTGACATGGTGAGGGTGACGGGGGGGATAGTGGGTGACATGGTGAGGGTGACAGGTGGATAGTGGGTGACATGGTGTGGGTGACAGGTGGATAGTGGGTGACATAGTGAGGGTGGCAGGTGGATAGTGGGTGACAGGGGGATAGTGGGTGACATGGTGAGGGTGACAGGGAGATACTAAGTGATGGAGACACTGGGTGAAAGGTAGAGAGGGTGACAGGGAGAGAGAGCTACAGGGAGATAATGGGTGACATGGTGAGGGTGACGGGGATAGTGGGTGACATGGTGAGGGTGACAGGTGGATAGTGGGTGACATGGTGTGGGTGACAGGTGGATAGTGGGTGACATAGTGAGGGTGGCAGGTGGATAGTGGGTGACAGGGGGATAGTGGGTGACAGGTGGATAGTGGGTGACAGTGGGGGTGACAGTTGGATAGTGGGAGACATGGTGAGGGTGACAAGGGGATAGTGGGTGACATGGTGGGGGTGAGAGGTGGATAGTGGGTGACATGCTGAGGGTGACAGGGGGATAGTGGGTGACATGGTGAGGGTGACAGGGGGATAGTGGGTGACATGGTGAGGGTGACAGGGGGATAGTGGGTGACATGGTGAGGGTGACGGGGGATAGTGGGTGACATTATGAGGGTGAGAGGTGGATAGTGGGTGACATGCTGAGGGTGACAGGGGAATAGTGGGTGACATGGTGAGGGTGAGAGGTGGATAGTAGGTGACATGGTGAGGGTGACAGGGGGATAGTCGGTGACATGGTGAGGGTGATGGGGGGATAGTGGGTGACATGGTGAGGGTGACGGGGATAGTGGGTGACACGAGGGTGACGGGGGATAGTGGATGACATGGTGAGGGTGACGGGGGGATAGTGGGTGACAGGGTGAGGGTGACAGTGGGATAGTGGGTGACATGGTGAGGGTGCTGGGGGGATAGTGGGTGACATGGTGAGGGTGACGGGGATAGTGGGTGACATGAGGGTGACGGGGGATAGTGGGTGACATAGTGAGGGTGATGGGGGGATAGTGGGTGACCTGGTGAGGGTGACGGGGGGATAGTGGGTGACATGGTGAGGGTGACGGGGGGATAGTGGGTGACATGGTGAGGGTGACAGGTGGATAGTGGGTGACATAGTGAGGGTGGCAGGTGGATAGTGGGTGACATGGTGAGGGTGACAAGGGGATAGTGGGTGACATGGTGAGGGTGACGGGGGGATAGTGGGTGACAGGGTGAGGGTGACAGTGGGATAGTGGGTGACATGGTGAGGGTGCTGGGGGGATAGTGGGTGACATGGTGAGGGTGACGGGGATAGTGGGTGACATGAGGGTGACGGGGGATAGTGGGTGACATGGTGAGGGTGACGGGGGGATAGTGGGTGACCTGGTGAGGGTGACGGGGGGATAGTGGGTGACATGGTGAGGGTGACGGGGGGATAGTGGGTGACATGGTGAGGGTGACAGGTGGATAGTGGGTGACATAGTGAGGGTGGCAGATGGATAGTGGGTGACAGGAGGATAGTGGGTGACATGGTGAGGGTGACAGTTGGATAGTGGGTGACATGGTGAGGGTGACAAGGGGATAGTGGGTGACATGGTGAGGGTGATGGGGGGATAGTGGGTGACTTGGTGAGGGTGACAGGGGGATAGTCGGTGACATGGTGAGGGTGATGGGGGGATAGTGGGTGACATGGTGAGGGTGACGGGGATAGTGGGTGACATGAGGGTGACGGGGGATAGTGGGTGACATGGTGAGGGTGACGGGGGGATAGTGGGTGACATGGTGAGGGTGACAGGGGGATAGTGGGTGACATGGTGAGGGTGATGGGGGGATAGTGGGTGACATGGTGAGGGTGACGGGGATAGTGGGTGAAATGAGGGTGACGGGGATAGTGGGTGACATGAGGGTGACCGGGGATAGTGGGTGACATGGTGAGGGTGACGGGGGGGATAGTGGGTGACATGGTGAGGGTGACGGGGGGATAGTGGGTGACATGGTGAGGGTGATAGGGCGATAGTGGGTGACATGGTGAGGGTGACAGGTGGATAGTGGGTGACATAGTGAGGGTGACAGGTGGATAGTGGGTGACATGGTGAGGGTGACAGGGGGATAGTGGGTGACATGGTAAGGGTGACAAGGGGATAGTGGGTGACATGGTGAGGGTGACAGAGGGATAGTGGGTGACATGGTGAGGGTGAGAGGTGGATAGTGGGTGACAGTGAAGGTGACAGAGGGATAGTGGGTGACAGGGGGATAGTGGGTGACATGGTGAGGGTGACGGGGATAGTGGGTGAAATGAGGGTGGCGGGGATAGTGGGTGACATGAGGGTGACCGGGGATAGTGGGTGACATGGTGAGGGTGACGGGGGGGATAGTGGGTGACATGGTGAGGGTGACGGGGGGATAGTGGGTGACATGGTGAGGGTGATAGGGCGATAGTGGGTGACATGGTGAGGGTGACAGGTGGATAGTGGGTGACATAGTGAGGATGACAGGTGGATAGTGGATAGTGGGTGACATGGTGAGGGTGACAGGGGGATAGTGGGTGACATGGTAAGGGTGACAAGGGGATAGTGGGTGACATGGTGAGGGTGACAGAGGGATAGTGGGTGACATGGTGAGGGTGAGAGGTGGATAGTGGGTGACAGTGAAGGTGACAGAGGGATAGTGGGTGACAGGGGGATAGTGGGTGACATGGTGAGGGTGAGAGGTGTATAGTGGGTGACATGCTGAGGGTGACAGGGGAATAGTGGGTGACATGGTGAGGGTGAGAGGTGGATAGTGGGTGACATGGTGAGGGTGACAGGGGGATAGTGGGTGACATGGTGAGGGTGACAGGGGATAGTGGGTGACATGGTGAGGGTGACGGGGGATAGTGGGTGACATGAGGGTGACGGGGGGATAGTTGGTGACATGGTGAGGGTGACGGGGGGATAGTGGGTGACATGGTGAGGGTGACAGGTGGATAGTGGGTATAAGGTGGATAGTGGGTGACATGGTGAGGGTGACAGGGGTATAGTGGGTGACAGGGGGATAGTGGGTGACATTATGAGGGTGAGAGGTGGATAGTGGGTGACATGCTGAGGGTGACAGGGGAATAGTGGGTGACATGGTGAGGGTGAGAGGCGGATAGTAGGTGACATGGTGAGGGTGACAGGGGGACAGTCGGTGACATGGTGAGGGTGATGGGGGGATAGTGGGTGACATGGTGAGGGTGACGGGGATAGTGGGTGACATGAGGGTGACGGGGGGATAGTGGGTGACATGGTGAGGGTGACGGGGGGATAGTGGGTGACATGGTGAGGGTGACAGGTGGATAGTGGGTATAAGGTGGATAGTGGGTGACATGGTGAGGGTGACAGGGGGATAGTGGGTGACAGGGGGATAGTGGGTGACATTATGAGGGTGAGAGGTGGATAGTGGGTGACATGCTGAGGGTGACAGGGGAATAGTGGGTGACATGGTGAGGGTGAGAGGTGGATAGGTGACATGGTGAGGGTGACAGGGGGATAGTCGGTGACATGGTGAGGGTGATGGGGGGATAGTGGGTGACATGGTGAGGGTGACGGGGATAGTGGGTGACATGAGGGTGACGGGGGATAGTGGGTGACATGGTGTGGGTGACGGGGGGATAGTGGGTGACATGGTGAGGGTGACAGGGGGATAGTGGGTGACATGGTGAGGGTGATGGGGGGATAGTGGGTGACATGGTGAGGGTGACGGAGATAGTGGGTGAAATGAGGGTGATGGGGATAGTGGGTGACATGAGTGTGACCGGGGATAGTGGGTGACATGGTGAGGGTAACGGGGGGGATAGTGGGTGACATGGTGAGGGTGACGGGGGGGATAGTGGGTGACATGGTGAGGGTGACGGGGGGGATAGTGGGTGACATGGTGAGGGTGACAGGTGGATAGTGGGTGACATAGTGAGGGTGACAGGTGGATAGTGGGTGACATGGTGAGGGTGACAGGGGGATAGTGAATGATAACTCCCCCCCCCCCCCCCCCCACTGCACGGTGACAGGGGATGCCTCCCAGCACCACTGACTGCCTCCTCCCCCACCCACCCCTCCCCCCCCCCCCCCCGCTGTCACAGGGGACAGCCTCCTCTACCCCTAGTCACAGGGGATGCTTCCAGCGGCGTCTAAGGCAGCTTCCTCCCCCTCCCCCCGCTGTCACAGGGGATGATGCCTCCAGCCGTCTCTTCCCTCTCTCCCCCACGCTGTCCCCGGGGATGCCTCCAGCCGCACAGTCCACAGCCAGCCTCCTCACCCTCTCCGTTCCCGCTCACCTGTCCGGCTCCAGGCTGCATCCATCGCGCGCGGAGAGATCCCCTCCTCCCTCAAGCTGACGGCCGGGATGCTCGCACCTCGCAGAGCAGAACTCAAGGAGGCGGAGCTCCTCTGGCTGCAGGGATGCTGCTGCTGCTGCTGCTGTGTGACTAGCAGCGCAGCGGCAGCTATAACAAACAAAAAAATGCCTGAAAATTACGGGGGAGGGGTCCGCACTGGGCGCGGGACGTTCACTACACGGAGCGGAGGATGTAATGTGCGGTCTTTCACCTGACCGCACATCGCTCCTCCGCTCCTCCTCTATCCTGATCGGCGCCTCTCTATGTTTGGGGGGGGCGAGCTGCCCCCTTGCCCCCCCAGTTCCGACGCCTCTGAGCGCTTTCCAGAGAATATTTGGCCATTCACATCAGTCCCTGCCCCAGTGGAGCTTACAATCTATATTCCCTACCACATGTACACGCACACGCATTCACGCTAGGGTTAATTTTTGTTGGAATCCAATGAACCTACCAGTATATTTTTGGATTGTGGGAGTAAACCGGAGTACTCGGAGGAAACCCACGCAAGTACGGGGAGAATATACAAACTCCACACAGTTGGGCCATGGTGGGAATCGAACCCATGACCTCAGTGCTGTGAGGCAGTAATGCTAACCATCACACCATCCGTACTGCCATATTTACATATGTACAGTGGCCGAAGTGGAAATTTTGAAGTGAGGGTATGGAAAAGGGGGTGTGGCCTTCAGTGTAGTTTACCACACCATATACCACTTATACACATTATGCACCACAATAGCAGGACCCCTTATACTATCTAGTACTGGTGCTCCTTTCACATTATACCATACTTACCTACTTTCTGGCAGCTCTATCCGGGAGAGAGCTGCCAGGACGGCTCAATGGAGAGGCTGGGCAGGAAAATGACGAGAGGAGGGGGTGGGGAGGAGGCGGAATGGGGCGTGGCGGAGGAGGGGCAGAGGCAGAACGAGGGCGGGGTTACAGAGTTATACCATTGAGCCACGCCCCTCCGCTCTGTAATGCCGCTATAACCGGCATTTTATAGCAGGGGGCGTGACTATGATGACGCGATTCAACAAGAATCGCGTCATCTATTGTCCGGACCGCCCACTTTACTCTCAAAGTGGGCGGCCGGGCAGGGGGTAACTTAAAAACCGGGAGACTTGTCTGCTCTTCCGTGGGGCCGGGAGGGTCACCCGATTTTCGGGAGCCTCCCGGCCATTCCGGGAGAGTAGGCAAGTATGCATTATACAGTAGGATGCTTATGAATTTTGGGCAGCGTATAAAGCACTGGTGCCACAGGATGCTCTTCAAACAGTGCCTTCTAAACAGCCTTGGTAATAATACCCTCCTTTACCGCTGATTCCAAAATCCTGCCCAATTCACTATTAAATTCCACAGGGTCTGAATGAGGTATTGTCCCTGAATTGCTTCATATGAGTCTTTGGATTATTCAGTAATTGATGTGACAGCTGCATTTGGCCCAATTGGGGTGACAGCACGTTCAGCTTCAAGATAAAGTTGTTATTGTCTTAAGTAAGGCTCAGTGTAGCCAGTAACTTGGTGAATTATAGCCAAGAATTTGACAATGTATACTAATGTATATGTGTAAAGTACATCTGTCATGTAGCATTACTTGAGATCATGTTTTCTCTTACGTCCTAGAGGATGCTGGGGACTCCGTAAGGACCATGGGGTATAGACGGGCTCCGCGGGAGACATGGGCACCTAAAAGAACTTTCTAGTATGGTGTGCACTGGCTCCTCCCTCTATGCCCCTCCTCCAGACCTCGGTTAGATCTTGTGCCCAGAGGAGATAGGGTGCATTACAGGGAGCTCTCCTGAGTTTTCTGTGAAAAGAATTTTGTTAGGTTTTTTATTTTCAGGGAGCTCTGCTGGCAACAGACTCCCTGCATCGTGGGACTGAGGGGAGAGAAGCAGACCCACTTCTTAAGAGTTTAAGGGCTCTGCTTCTTAGGCTACTGGACACCATTAGCTCCAGAGGGAGTCGGAACACAGGTCTCACCCTGGGGTTCGTCCCGGAGCCGCGCCGCCATCCTCCCCACAGATGCCGGAAAAAAGAAGCCGGGTGAGTATTAGAAAAGAAAGAAGACGTTAGGCGGCAGAAGACTTCAGTTCTTCCTGAGGTAAGTGCGCAGCAGTAAGCTGCGCGCCATTGCTCCCACATAACACACACACACATGGCACTGATGGGTGCAGGGCACAGGGGGGGGGGGGGCGCCCTGGGCAGCAATAAACCTCGTTTTTGGCACAAAAGGATGTTATTAGGCTGCTGAGGCAGTAAATAAACGATTCCCCGCCATTATTTTCAGATACAGAACGGGACCGAAGCCCGCCGCTGGAGGGGGTGGAGCTTGATCCCTCAGCACTAACCAGCCCCATTTTCTCCACAGAGGCTGCAGAGAACGCTGGCTCCCCGGACTCTCCCCTGCTGAAGAGCTCAGAGGGCTGTAAAAAGAAAGGGGGGCACATAACTGGCGCAGTGAGTGGGGGAAATCAATTTATATATATGGAAAAGCGCTGTCTGGGTTTTCCTGGGTCAGTTTGGCGCTCGTGTGTGCTGGCATACTCTCTCTCTGTCTCTCCAAAGGGCCTTCTTTAGGGAATTGTCCCCTTATAGTTATGTCCCAGTGTGTGTGAGGTGTCGGTACGTGTGTGTCGGCATGTCTGAAGCGGAAGGCTTATCCAAAGAGGAGGTGGAACAGATGAGAGGTGTGTCACAGTCGGCAGTGCCGACTCAGGATTGGATGGATATGTGGCATATGTTAAATGCAAGTGTAGCTTCATTACATAAAGGGCTGGACAAAGCAGAGTCCAGGGTGTCGACAGGTGTTCAATCTACGGATTGCACCGACTCACAGGACCCGTCGGGGTCTCAGAAATGTCCCTTCATACAAATAGGGGACACAGATACCGACACGGACTCTGATTCCAGTGTCGACTATGATGAAGCAAGATTGCACCCCAGGGTGACAAAAGTATTCAGTGCATGACTATTGCAATAAAAGATGTTTTACATATCACTGATGAGCCCTCGGTGCCCGACACGAGGATACACATGTTTAAGGGAAGGAAACAGGTTATAAACTTTCCTCCTTCCCATGAACTTAATGAGTTATGTGAAAAAGCTTGGGAAACTCCAGATACGAAGCTGCAGATTCCCAAAAGGATTCTTATGGCGTACCCTTTCCCTACACAGGACAGGGTACGTTGGGAATCCACTCCCACAGTGGACAAAGCCTTAACACGCCTTTCCAAGAAGGTGGCGCTACCGTCCCCTGACACAGCGGCCCTCAAGGACCCTGCGGACAGCAGGCAGAAGACTACATTAAAGTCTATTTACACACATACTGGTACTTTGCTTAGACCAGCAATTGCGTCGGCATGGGTATGTAGTGCAATAGCAGTGTGGACAGATACCCTGTCAGCTGACCTTGATACCCTTGATAGGGATACAATTATTAGCTCATATTAAGGACGCAGTCTTATATATGAGGGACGCTCAAAGAGACATTGGATTACTGGGTTCAAGAGCCAATGCTATGGCTATTTCGGCAAGAAGAGCCTTGTGGATCCGCCAATGGACGGGGGATGCAGACTCAAAAAGGCATATGGAGGTTTTACCTTACAAAGGTGATGTATTGTTTGGGGACGGCCTCGCGGACCTGATCTCTACAGCTACCGCGGGTAAGTCGACCTTTTTACCTTTTGTTCCCCAACAGCAAAAGAAACCCCCACAATATCAGATGCAGTCCTTTCGGTCGCATAGATCCAGAAGAGGTCGGAGCTCCTCTTTCCTCGCCAGAGGTAAGGGTAGAGGCAAGAGGACACCTGCTGCGGCTGGTTCCCAAGAGCAGAAGTCCTCCCCGGCTTCCGCTAAGTCCACCGCATGACGCTGGGGCTCCCCTGCGGGAGTCCGCTCAGGTGGGGACACGCCTTCGACTATTCAGCCAAGTCTGGGTTCAGTTAGACGTGGACCCTTGGGTGATAGAAATAGTCTCCCAGGGCTACAAGCTGGAATTCGAAGAAGTGCCCCCTCGCCGATTTTTCAAGTCGACCTTACCAGCTTCTACTCCAGAGCGGGAAGTAGTGCTAGCTGCAATTCAAATGCTGTGTCAACAGCGAGTGATTATCAGGGTTCCCCTGAGCCAACAGGGAAAAGGGTATTATTCAACCCTATTTGTGGTCCTGAAGCCGGATGGTTCGGTCAGGCCCATTTTAAACCTAAAATCCCTGAACCTGTACCTGAAAAGATTCAAATTCAAGATGGAATCGCTCCGAGCGGTGATAGCCTGCCTGGAAGGGGGGGATTTTATGGTGTCACTGGACATAAAGGATGCTTACCTTCATGTCCCCATACATCCCTCTCATCAGGAGTACCTGAGAGTCGCGGTACAGGAATGTCATTACCAGTTTCAGACGTTGCCGTTGGGCTGTCCACGGGCCTGAGGATTTTCACCAAGATAATGGTAGAAATTATGGTGATCCTGCGCAAGCGAGGAGTCACAATTATCCCATACTTGGACGATCTCCTGATAAAAGCGAGATCAAGAGAGCAATTACTGGAGAACGTGTCACTCTCTGAGAGTGATTAAGCAACATGGGTGGATTCTCAATCTACCAAAGTCACAATTGGTTCCGACAACTCGACTAGCCTTCCTTGGCATGATACTGGACACGGAACAAAAGAAAGTTTTCCTCCCGTTGGAAAAAGTCCAGGACCTCCAGAACATGGTCCGAGAACTACTGAAGCTGAAAAGAGTGTCAGCTCATCAATGCACTCGGGTTCTGGGGAAAAAGGTGGCAACTTACGAGGCCATTCCCTTCGGCAGGTTCCATGCAAGGACGTTTCAAAGGGATCTTCTGGACAAATGGTCCGGGTCCCATCTACAATTACATAAAAAAAAAAAATAACACTGTCCCCCAGGGCCAGGGTGTCTCTTCTATGGTGGCTGCAAAGTGCTCACATTCTAGAGGGTCGCAGGTTCGGCATTCAAGACTGGATCCTGGTAACCACGGACACGAGCCTCCAAGGATGGGGAGCAGTCACCCAAGGAAGAACTTTTCAGGGACTATGGTCAGACCACGAGTCCTATCTACACATCAACGTGTTGGAGCTAAGGGCCATATACAACGGCCTTTGACAAGCGGAGATTCTTCTTCGCAACCTACCGGTTCTGATTCAATCAGACAATGTCACAGCAGTAGCTCATGTGAACCGCCAAGGCGGGACAAGAAGTAGAGTCGCGATGGCGGAAGCCACCAGGATTCTTCGCTGGGCGGAAAATCACGTATGCGCTCTGTCAGCTGTCTTCATTCCGGGAGTGGACAACTAGGTAGCAGACTTCCTCAGCAGACACGATCTCCATCCAGGAGAGTGGGGACTTCATCAAGAAGTCTTTGCAGAGATAACGGATCTCTGGGGAGTTCCTCAAATAGACATGATGGCGTCACGCCTCAACAAGAAGCTTCGAAGGTATTGTGCCAGGTCCCGGGACCCTCAAGCAATAGCAGTAGACGCTCTGGTAACGCCATGGGTATTCCAGTCGATCTACGTGTTTCCTCCTCTTCCTCTCATCACAAAAGTGTTGAGGATCATAAATCGAAAAAGAGTACAAACAATACTCATTGTTCCAGACTGGCCTCGAAGGGCCTGGTACTCAGATCTTCAGGAGATGCTCACGGAAGATCCCTGGCCTCTTCCTCTAAGGGAAGACCTGTTACAGCAGGGGCCCTGCATGTTCCAGGACTTACCGTGGTTATGTTTGACGGCATGGCGGTTGAACGCCGGATCCTAGCGGAGAAGGGTATTCTGGAGGAGGTCATACCTACTCTAATAAAGGCTAGGAAGGAGGTGACGGCAAAACATTATCACCGTATCTGGCGGAAATATGTCTCTTGGTGTGAAACCAAGAATGCTCCTACGGAAGATTTCCATCTGGGTCGTTTTCTCCACTTCCTACAGACAGGAGTGGATATGGGCCTAAAGTTAGGCTCTGTTAAAGTACAGATTTCGGCCTTGTCAATATTCTTTCAGAAGGGATTGGCTTCTCTTCCAGAAGTCCAGACTTTTGTAAAAGGAGTACTACACATCCAGCCTCCTTTTGTGCCCCCAGTGGCACCATGGGACCTGAACGTGGTGTTGCAGTTCCTTAAATCACACTGGTTTGAACCGCTTAAAACGGTGGAGTGGAAATTTCTCACCTGGAAGGTGGTCATGTTGTTAGCCTTGGCATCTGCGAGGCGTGTGTCAGAATTGGCGGCCTTGTCTTACAAGAGCCCTTGCTTGATTTTTCATGTAGATGGAGCGGAATCGAGGACTCGTCCTCAATTTTTACCCAAGGTGGTGTCTTCATTTCATATGAACCAACCTATTGTGGTGCCCGTGGCTACGAGTGACTTGGAGGATTCCATGTCCCTGGATGTAGTCAGGGCCTTAAAAATTTATGTAGCTAGGACGGCTAGAATTAGGAAAACAGATGCATTGTTTGTCCTGTATGCTGCCAACAAGATTGGCGCGCCTGCTTCGAAGCAGACTGTTGCTCGCTGGATCTGTAACACGATTCAGCAGGCTTATGTTACGGCTGGATTGCCGTTACCGCATTCAGTAAAGGCCCATTCCACTAGGAAGGTGGGCTCTTCTTGGGCGGCTGCCCGGGGCGTCTCGGCATTACAGCTTTGCCGAGCAGCAACTTGGTCGGGGTCAAACACTTTTGCTAAATTCTACAAGTTTGATACCCTGGCTGATGAGGACCTAGCATTTGCTCAGTCGGTGCTGCAGAGTCATCCGCACTCTCCCGCCCGGTTGGGAGCTTTGGTATAAACCCCATGGTCCTTACGGAGTCCCCAGCATCCTCTAGGACGTAAGAGAAAATAAGATTTTAAACCTACCGGTAAATCTTTTTCTCCTAGTCCGTAGAGGATGCTGGGCGCCCGTCCCAGTGCGGAAAATCTGCAAGACTTGTATATAGTTATTGCTTACATAAGGGTTATGTTACAGTTAGAATCGGTCTTGGACCGGTACTGTTGTTTGTTCATACTGTTAACTGGTTATGTGTATTCCAGGTTATATGGTGTGATTGGTGTGGGCTGGTATGAATCTTGCCCTTAGATTACCAAAATCCTTTCCTCGTATTGTCCATCTCCTCTGGGCACAGTTCTCTAACTGAGGTCTGGAGGAGGGGCATAGAGGGAGGAACCAGTGCACACCATACTAGAAAGTTCTTTTAGGTGCCCATGTCTCCTGCGGAGCCCATCTATACCCCATGGTCCTTACGGAGTCCCCAGCATCCTCTACGGACTAGGAGAAAAAGATTTACCGGTAGGTTTAAAATCTTATTATTATATTGCTGTTTTTATTTTTCACGATAGGTGTTGTTAGGACTTGGTTGCCATGGCGCAGGGCCGTCAGTCGGGTGCGCCGGGAGGCGCGCATCGCATGTGCGTGACGTCACGGGACCCGGATGACGGCATGGCGGCGGCTCCGAGGCTGAGGAAAACGAGGTTATGTAAGTAAGTACTGTATGTTTTTGTGTATGATCCTGATGACGGTTTAATAGAACCGAAACGTAGATCTAAGGACTAGTCTCCATGTCTCCTTTCTACTTACCATTTGTATAAGTCCTGTGAGTGCCGGCCATTGCTGAGAAAGTGTGTGTGTGTGTGTGTGTGTGTGTGTGTGTAAAAATATATATATATATATATATATATATATATATATGATATAGATACAGGAAGTTGAGGATAGCAGGCGGCACTCAAAGGGTCTGGACAACATCAAAACAGACACTGCGGACACAGTGTACGTTCTAATGTTTCAGAATTTTAATTCCTTTATCAAAGAACAACATACAAAATGCAGCTAACTTACCTAAATAGCACCAACCACCAGTGAAGAGACGCCCACCGTTGCGGCGTTGTCACGCCAGGAGCCGCGCACTGACTTCATCCGAGCTGCGGCCGATCCCAGTCAGCGCATCTGACCCTCCCCCGGTTGCCATAGCAGCAAAGTGAAAAATACGAGAAATGTAATGCATATCACAAATGGCAGATAGAAGATAAAACAACATACTAATGGAGCACAATTCAAATAAGTATGCAAACAAGGGGAATAAATAGAAAAACAAGTTAGAGGAAACATTGCAGAGACAGATATTCGTTAAGACCAGAGGGATGTATGGTGTTAAGGTTAAAGATTCATCTTGCCTCCATCTTCAATAATAGTCTATCACGGTCACCCCCCTGGATAGATTTTGGGGCCTGGTCTATCATCTTGTAGCGGAGTGTAGCAAGGGAGTGTCTCTGGTCCCTGAAATGCCTGGCTACGGGTTGCTCACAGGGCTTGCCTTCCAGGGCATTCCTGATGGCACAACGATGTGCTGCCATCCTCTCTTTAAATTGACAAGTGGTTTTACCCACATATAGCGAACCGCACGGGCAACGGATAATGTAAATGACATATTTACTACTGCAGGTAAGTGTTTGGCGGATCTTAATCTTCTTTCCTGAGTGCGGATGTAAAAATGAGTCTCCAGGTTCAAGGTACCCACAAGTTACACACCCAACGCATCTATGATTACCAGGCTTTCTGGAGAGGAAATGTTGTACTGGTGTTTTCTTAAATGTGGTAATGTCAGTTCGTACCACCATATCACGAATGTTCTTCCCACGTTTGTGGCAAGGCATTAGGTGATAGTTCCGCAATGTGGGGATATCTGGATCCTAGGCAACGATGGGCCAGTATCGTTTGGCCTGTTGTACGATCTCTTTACTTGCTGTAGAGTATGTGTTGATAAAGGGGATGGATTGTTTAGCAGTGCTTTTTGTAACGGATTTCAACGTATCGGCCATCACCTTTTTCTTAATTTGCATTAGGAACAACAAATCATAACCCCTATGTACAAAGCGCTTGATCATCTCATCCATGTGCAATTCTGCAACTTTCTGATAACTGTAAATTTTGTGCACTCTGAGTAGTTGTGAATAGGGGAGACTTCTTTTCATAGCCCCCGGGTGATGACTGTTAGCTGAAAGCACAGTATTGCGATCTGTTGTTTTTCTATAAATTGATGTTTGCAGTCCCTGCTCCGAGATTTGAATACGGATGTCCAAATAGTTGATCTCCTTACTGCTGACCACATATGTGAATTTGATATCATTATCAGCGTCATTGACAAATTCCAGTGCCCTCTGTAAGATATCGTGGGAACCAGACCATAGGAGCAAGATGTCGTCTATATACCGAAGAAATAAGACCACATTTTCCGAGATCCAGGGTTGTGACATGAATAGTGTGTTTTCTACTTCAAACATGTAACAATTTGCATATGTAGGGGCCACACAGGACCCCATTGCACTGCCCTTCATTTGAAGATAAAATGCCCCATCGAAAATAAAATAATTCCTTGTCAGGGTCTTCTCTAAGAATGTGAGATAAACCTCTATCTCCGGACCCTCATAGAGGGGGTTATCAGTTATCAGGTTTCTGACTGCCTGTAATCATTTTGTGTGGGGGATATTAGTAAAAAGACTAACCACATCTAAGGAGCAAAGGAATGTTGGCATGGAACAATTCGACAATGCTTCTAATTTCAACAATAATGTGGTAGTGTATTTTAGATATGTTGCTTGAGCTTGCACAATTGATTGAAGATGGTGATCAAGATATTGGGAAATTGAATAATATAGGGAACCCCTAGCCGAGATTATTGGACGTCCCGGTGGACGTGTGGCATCCTTGTGCAATTTTGGAAGGGTATAAAGCACTGGCGTAATGGGATGTTGTACCCGTAATGCATCAGTGGTCTTAACGGAGATATTATCCTTAGTTGCTTGTTGCAAAATCATATAAATTTCTGCCTTATACCACGCCATAGGGTCCCCTGACAATTTCTGACACTAGAGTCCCCCAATTGTGAGAGAATTTCAGTTCTATAATAGTCTACGTCCAACACGACAATGGCTCCCCCTTTGTCCGCGGGGCGGATCGCAATGTCCTCATATCCAGATAGATTCTTCAATGCGGAAAACTCCGCCTTGGACAGATTGGTTTTTACGCTGGGATTTGCATGCCTCCTATCACGGATGCACATATCCAGTTGTTTAGAAAAACATTTAATGGACTGATTTTGTGATACTGGGTCAAAGAACGATGTCGTTGGACGTATTGGAAGTGGTTGAGATTGAACATCAGATACAGAGTCTTTAAAGAATTCCTTAAGCCTCAAAGACCTGTCAAATTTATACAGTTCCACCTTGCTAGTGAATGCATCATGCCGATTCGTCGGCACAAATGATAGTCCATGGTTTAACACTCTCATCTCCTCTTGCGACAGTGTTCTGCTGGACAGGTTAAAGACTACTTGTTATTTTTCTGCTTTGCTTTTGAACAGCCTTTTCCACTGTCCTCCTTCTAGAACGGGCTCTCCCAGGGCCTCGCGCTGTGCCCGGGTGCTCGCCCCTAAAGGGGGGCGCCGTGACGAGGAATTGCCAGCAGAGTTTTCAAGTTCACTCGCAAAGGAGAGACCTGCACTGGAGGAATCCGTGCCTGGTTGGTATCTCCGTCTTTGGTGGAATTTCTTCCGATAGCCCTCATTGCTCCTTCTTCCACTCGTTGTGTATGCCCACTCATACACTTTGTTCTCGGCATAGTCTCTATTGACAACAGCAACTTTATCTCTCTTAAACTTTATCAGGTCTTTCTTATATTTGTCGACTGGCGCATTCATTTTAGTAAGCCAATCATCACTGGAATCCTTATTCATAGAGTCCAGATGTAGATTTTCAAAATCCCTGATCTTTTCTTTAGTCAGGTTAAGCTCCCTCGTAGCTTCTTCAATAACTAATAGAATAAGGTCAAATGATGCTTTATTTAAAATAGCCGCCCATTTGCGACAGGAATCTTGGCTGTACCTCCCTATTGTAGGGATGTTCCTAATACGGAATCCCCGCGGGATCTTTTTGTCCCTGTAATAGTCTGAGAGAGAGACCCCATGCAGGAGAAAATCCACTTCATGTTTCTTCAGGCACAAGAACTTGTGCGTACAATTGTTCAACAGGCTCATCTCCTCCTGTGATTTTAAGATTCTGTTGGAACAGTATATTTTCTGCATCACTGTCCGAATATGAGTGGATTTCCCCAATGGGTAATGTGACTGCCGAGAATCCACTAACACCTGCGCCCTCCATTCTTCAAATCGTGCACACACAATGTGAAACCAGAAGTGGTTAAAATCAAATGATCTCTGACCAGTAGCAAAGAACCTTCGTGAAGGGGCTGCCTTGTCCAAAAGCCACAGAAATCCTAAGTCCAAGGAATACTGTGTTGAAATACACACAAGTTTGTGGAGGGAGGAGCCAGTGCACACCAGATATAGTACCTAATCTTTCTTTTAAGAGTGCCCAGTCTCCTGCGGAGCCCGTCTATTCCCCAAGGTCCTTACGGAGTACCCAGCATCCACTAGGACGTCAGAGAAATAATGCTACCGCCATTGTGTTATTTATAGAACTGCAAAATGCACAGTGAGATTTTTTTTCATGTTTTTGCTATTTTTAAAGCCTCTGAAACAAACGACTCTCAGGAACGCTGCAAAGACCTTTAGCAATGCAGAAATAGCTCCCCGGACGCTGGATCGGGTTGCACCTACATAATGCAGTTTACATTTTCCATTATCCCTCTGGCGGTCTGCAAAGAGCTTGGGAGTATTTTAGTTACAAGATTATTCCACTGATAATGTGCGTAATCCTATGTGGCTATTTTAGTTACAGTACAATCGTGCTTCTTGAGAATTAAGGATGAAATTGTTTCATAAACTGGAGTGAAAATAATGGAAATATAAATATAGTACAAGCACGTGCTGCACCCTTTTTCTGGAATTTCTTACCTCTCCCCCTCAGACTCTCCACCACTCTACAAAACTTCAAACGGGCTCTCAAGACCCACTTCTTCACCAAACCCAGCCGTCTCTAATCCTAACCCTCTGTCCAATGTTCACTTTCTACCCCATCTGTGTCACCCGTCTGTGTGCCCCTCCCGTTCAGAATGTAAGCTCTCACGAGCAGGGCCCTCTTCCCTCATGTGCTTTTTAAGTCTCTACCTTAACCTATCTTATTTTCAATACTCCCTTTGATGGCACCAAATCCCTCGGTTTTTTGCCACCCTGATACTTATTTCAGTGCTGTTTACTGACGCAGCCACAGTATGTTTATATACCCTGTACTTGTCCTATATTGTATTGAATTGTTAGTCACTGTCTTCATGTTTTGCTTATTTGATTACTCTGTAATTGGGCGCTGTGAATCCCATGTGGCGCTATATAAATAAATAATAATAATAATAATTAATAAGCATAGCAAGCAGCCGAATAAGGACAAATATCCAGTACAGTATGTTGTTGGGAATGATTTAGGGGTATATTTATTAATATTCGGCTCTAACTATAGATATTAGTTGTGCTGCAATGTATGAAACGGAAGCTCCTTTAAGACCATTGGTGCTAAACGGAGGGAGAGCTGCACAGCAGAGAGACCAGCATCGCAGTGTTTCCCCTGGTACCTAAGAAGCGATCAGCGGGTAGTGTGATACAGCAGCTGGAACACGCATATGTTGCCGGTGACCGCTGTCCTCCGGTGCCCCTGTGAGTGTACTGTCAGCATCTGAAGTGACGGAGAACAGAGGCGCAGCCTAGACGGACTGCCGGGCGGAGCATCCTTGTAGGCAGAGGGTTGTGTGCAGATTAGCCCCAGACTACTGAATAAACAGGACCTGACAGCAGCTGACAGCTAAGGCTGGCCCTGCTGCTCTGTCGGCCAGGAGGCGGGCCAGAGAGCATTCAGTGGGCGGCATAAAATGGACTCCATCTGTCAGGAGTTGGCTAGTGAGTGGCACAAATAGACCCTCTGAGCAGAAGACCCACAGATAATGGCTGTATATATGATTAAAAGCCCTCATGCATGGCCCCATAATGTTTTATACATTAGTTCCAGCATACTGTATAATAGAGATGTGCACGGACCCCCGTGTTTTGGTTTTGGTTCTAATTCATCATCGTGTTTTGGTTTTGGCAAAACCACCCTCAAGTGTTTTGGTTCCGATTTTGTTTTTTCGGTTTCTGTTAAAAATCGATAAAATCATGTAACTCTTGCAATCCAAAACCCGAAATTCAGATCTAAATTTCCGAATTCCAAACCATGGGAAGAGTCGAACCCGGACTCGGGTTGGATCAGATCTCCACGGGCTTTGGTTCGGTTCGGATCCACAAAATTTGGGTGGATTCAGATTTCTGAAGTACCTGACCGCACATCTCTAATGTTCAAGGCATTAAAAATAACTAAAGTAACCCTCAGCCCTTCATCCCAGCAATTCTGTATCCTCAGGTAACAAAGTGCATGCCTACACAGATGATGTGATATAAAGTCATAGTGAGCAGGATCATTTGGGGCTAGCATGTGTTTCAGCCGTCGTCATTGCAGCGTATCTGTGCTTTCAGCTGCTAAAAGCATTCCCTGTCTACTGTGGGAGATTCTGAACCCTAACATTACTGGCTCCACGATTATCCATAGGAAACGAGCTTTCAATAACTGTCTGAAGAATACTTATGACGCTGGTCTTTTCTTTATTTTGTGCACATCAGGGCCGTCTTTTTGTATGGGCTCAATGGGCTCTTGCCCAAGGCCCCAGGAGTATAAGGGCCCTAGGCTGATAGCTGAGGGTCCCCTCTTTCCAGGGGTACCAGATTTTTGAAAATCGGCCCTGGGGAACCAGAGATATCCGACTTGAAAGCAGTGGTCCCCATCCAAGCCTGTTAATTGCTCTTGCCAGCCAGATATCTCGGGTTCTGTCTGACTTCGAGTTTTTCTGAGGCTATAACCCAAAAGCTGGGACTCTCCCCTTTTGGTGGACCCTGCCAGCTTGTCTCTTCTATGCCCAGAACCAGAGATATCAGCCTTCGAGCAGCTGCTCCCTGCTCCAGCTCCACACGCCTAATATGCAGTTTTAGATTTTCGTTGGTGAATTGCTCTGGCTCTTGAACTCTGATCCCCAAGTCCCCAGAACCTTCTGAAAGGTGGAACTCTCTAGTTTTTTATCCCATTCAAAGCTAAGAAATCTATTTTCAGAAACTTGAGATATCTGCAGTCAAGCAAGCTGCCCTCCCACCGGAAAATGATAAATATTAAGCCCACTCCACTATCCACCCCTCCCCTACGTATTAAACACCCCATACCACCCTGGAAGTCATGTACCATGGCCCCTTCCTTCAGCCCAATGCCCCCTACTACAGTTTAGCCCCCAGTAAAGGAGTAATTAGCAGAAATTAGTGCTCCAGGTTCTACATGCTGAGTGGGAGATAGAACACCCCCTACCGCACGCGGGACATCAAAGCTGTTGCTGATAGCACTCCCCACCCCTACTGCTGGAGGATGGGTAGGGGCCCCAGTGCATTGCTGTGCCCAGGGGCAGGGCCAGTTCGAGCCCTTTTTGCGCCCGGGCAGGACATAGGGGCGTGGCTTCATGCAGGGGGCATGGTCAGTTACGCCCCCTGTACAGTAGTAGCGCCGCTGAAATGCTGAGTGGTGCGTCTAGTTCCCTTCGTGGCGAGGACCTTTGCTGTGCATTGCGCGATGACATCATCGCGCACCGCACAGAAAAGGTCCTCTCCACGAAGGGAAACTAGACGCGTAGCGTCTAGTTCCCTTCACAGGGGGACACAGCGGGCAGCGAAGGGCACAGCAGTGGCAGATCTTGTCATGGTGCTGCGCCCTCCGGAAGGCGGCGCCCCGGGCAAAAGTCCTGCTTGCACGTGGCAAGATCCGCTACTGCCCAGGGGCCTACACTGCTGTTAAGACGGCCCTGGTGCACATAAGATATAACAGCCATGTATCAAATTCATTGTATTAAACTTCACACGTCAGATGCATCCGCGCACCACTCAAGCACACTTATCTTATTAAATAAAGACGCAACAACTGTAATTGGCATGAAAGGGGTCAGCTTTTATTTTCTGACTGAGAGGAAAGCTTTTTAATACTAAAACTAAAATGCAGACTTCCCTCTCTAACTAAGGTGGCGGGGAGAACGGTTAAACATGATAAACATGATCAAAACGTAACATGGGTGATCAACATTATAATACAGAAAAAACAAGCAATAAACAACATATGTGTGAGGGAGCCTTCTGCCCCAGATGTTCCGGGATCGGCCTCCTGCCTCCATCCCAGACATCGGAAATCAAAACTCCAAGGACAGGGGTCGACCTTCTGCCACTACCCCTGCCCACCAACAGTTGTAGGGATGGAGGTACTCTCCGCCCCTACGGGGTAAAAATTGGTCCGCCGGCCCCGACATCCACATATGTTTATATCTATCATATGGACCCACCTGGTACAGTGATGCCCGTAAATTAATTATAAAACTCTAAAATGTACCTAAAAGTACACCTGAACTTACTAACATTGAACTCCTAATTTAAACTAAAATAATCGTTCAGAAACCGGCCAACTGCCAGGTTACCAACCTGCCACCGCAACCAAACTCAAAATACCCAACTCAACTGAACAATGCAGAAAACTATCTAAAGAGACCTAACCCAACTCAACTAAACAAAGCAGAAACCTATCGAAAGAGACCTAACCCAACTCGGCTAAACAAAGAGCTAAAGAGCCCGAAGGACCCGAATAATGTCCTCCTAGAAGATCAGCATACCCGCCGGCGACAAATGCACCCCGTCAGACCAGTACTGCGTCGGATCACGGAAGGAAATTCTACCGTGCGTCACGACCAGCCCGCCATGCTGGAGGACAGCATGACCGACCACCGAATTGACCCGCCTCCGAACCAGGTCAATCGCCCCGGGTTTAAAGGCTCCGCGCCAAGACCTCCAAGGGACGATGTCTGACAAGAGGATCAGGCAAAATGGCCAGTCTGCCATAAACTCCAACAGTTGACATCTGATCTCGAGGCGCCAGATCATTGCCACCCAGATGCAAGACCAGAAAAAGCGGATACCCGAATCGGCCAACTGCCGACCTAAGCCAATCCCGCAGGCCGTCCCAGCGGAGGCCTCTACGCCCCAACCAGCGCACAGCCTGCAGCTCCGGAAACCGGACCGTGTCGCAAGCCAGAGCCGACACTGACAGCCAGTATACATAGGAATGGCCGACAAACCATATAAAGTGCGGATCTAACCGCCATCCTGCAAAAGAAGGGTGTGACGAGGTTAATAAACGAAATATAGGTAGTATGAGAAAATGGGTAACCTAATCTGCGTCCATAACGGGGGGGGGGGGGGGAGGGGGAGGTCGCCCAATTTGACTTGAGGCAAAAACCCAAAACTTCGTCAGCCAGCAAAAGCCATAATTAAAACCACCGATAAAACAAAAATTCCTCAAGGCCCCCGCAATCGCAAAGTGCAACTGCAACGAGTGGCTAATCCTCAAATGTGCGCACTGGGAGGAAAAGGCCTGATATAGCGCCTGACTGCACCAGACCTCCACCTACCCAGTGCCCGGACTTCGACATTGGACCAACCCGCCACAGCAGCAGCTGAAGCAGCGCTGATGCGGAAAGAGTGAGTCCCATAGTCGGCCGGAGATAGACCCAGGTATAAAATACAACACCCCAAAACCGACCGGAATTGATATCTGGTCAACGGGGAACCGTCACTATGGATGAGCCACCCGTCAGGCATTGGAGGCCGTACGGACGAATAAGATCGGGCCGCGATAACTGGACAAATGCCCCGCACACGAGCCCGACCCATTCAAACCCACTGCCCCCTGCCGACTACATCAGTCTTGGAGTGCTAAATCCTACACCACAAACCGTCGGGGCATATGACGACGTGGGCTGCCAGCATGGGCGAGACAGAAGTCCGAGAAACGGACACCAGCTCACCCACCCTGAACGCACCGTGGAAGGCCATCGTAAAGGCCATCATGAAGAGGCGAACCTCGTACCCCGAAGAGCAAACACTCCGTAGGGATCCCAAAATTCGCCTCAGCAAAGACCCAGTGATAGGCCGGCGATTGTCCGGCCGGGGCGGGATCGCCCGAGCCCATCCTTTCAACACCCTCTGGAGGAAAAAGGACTTGGTAAAGTCCTGCTACCCCCGAAGCTGCAGAAAGTAATATATACCCACCAGAACCCTACCAACATACGCCCGCGAAATCCCATCAGTGTACAAAACCCAGATGTAATATAAAAGTAAGTCGTGAGAGGTCTTACCACTCTGGCCTCTCTCCATAAGGTAGCGACTCCACTGCTCCCAGGCAGCCAGAAAAGCCGCGAAAGTTGCAGGGGCCAACGACCTGTGGGCTAAATTCTCCAATCCGGGCGGATAACCTGCCACACATAAGCAGGACATTGTACCCCTTGAATTAGACCTGCAGGAGCCAAGCGCCTAAACCGCTGCCAGTCGCCGCGAGAAAGGGCATCAGCAATTTCTTTATGCATGCCCGGGACATGCTTGGCTTGCAACGTAATGTTGTTCACCAAGCATAGCAAGACTATCTGCGCAAGGACCCGCAGGACAGGCAAAGACGTGGATTTCTGATGGTTTATGGCAAAAACCACGCCCAAATTGTCGCACCAGAAGATAACCTGTTTGTTACGCAGGGCATCGCACCACAATTCCAATGCGACCAGAATGGGGAAAATTTCCAGCAACAGCATGTTTGTCATGAGGCGCTTGCTAATCCAGGCACGCGGCTAAGGAGACGCGCACCATTGGTCAGCGAAATAAGCGTCGAAACCAAAAGGAGGCGTCTGTGAAAAGCTCCAGGGACGAGCTAGACACGACCGCCTCCTGCCAAATACAGATGCCGTTGAAATGAACTAGAAATTCGTCCCAAACACGTAAATCCCTCCGGATTTCGAGTGATAATCTAAGAAAATTATGCAGGCGTCTAATCCCAACTGTCGCCCGTTCCAATTTTCTACAGAAAACCCTGCACATGGGGATAACCTTGCAAGCAAAATTAAACAGGCCCAATAAGGATTGAGCCTGCTTTAGAGTAAGCTTGCCTGCCGCAAGCCCATAGAGGATACCATCATGAAGACGCAACAACTTGTCCACAGGGTGCCTACAGAGACCACCGAACGTATCAATCTGAATCCCGAGGTAAACCAAGGAGGCGGAGGGACCCTCCTTCTTTTCTGGCGCAACCGGAACCCTGAAGTGTGCGAAGAGGGCCAATGCCAAGTCCGGTGGGCCGATCAAAATAAAATCGTCCAAGTAGTACGAAATTCCCCGCTCGCCCATCGCCTGCTCCAAACACCAGTGGAGGAAAGAACTGAATCTTTCAAAGTATGCGCAAGAGATAGAACAACCCATAGGGAGGCATCGATCGATGTAATAGCCATCGTCCAGTTTAAAACCCATAAATCGAAAGGCGGAAGGGTGCAGCGGGAGGAGAGACGAAACGCTGACTGGATGTCCAATTTACACATCACTGCCCCCGGACCAAAAGACCGGATGGTGTCTATGGCTGAATCAAAAGATAGGTAAACAACCCTACACTGATCATAAGGGATAGCATCATTAACCGAAGACCCGAGAGGACAGGAAAGATGTTGGGTGAGTCGAAATTTGCCCGCGGTCTTTTTGGGCACTATGCCGACGGGGGACAAGACCAAGTCTGGTAAGGGGGGGTCCCAAAAAGGGCCTATCATTCTGCCTAACGACACCTCAGCCTCAACCTTCTGCTGGAACACGTCCGGAAACTGCCGAGCTGAACGCAGGTTCGTACCAGCCCCCGGACCCACCAGTCCATGTATCGGCAAGGGGAAGCCAGACGCAAAACCCGAGTGTAAGAAGTGGGCGTCCACCGGCCACGGGTACCGTTGCAGCCAGGGAAGGAGCGCCTAAAGTCTAAATGGGGTGGGGGCTGTGGCCAGTGCCGGGGGCCGCGGGAGCTCGGCTCTGCCGGGTCTGTGGGCCGGAATTACCCCCGGGCCCTGGACTGGGGCAGTCCTTGATCCTGTGGCCTCCGCCACATCTGATGCAGGAGTGACGAAAATGACACCGCCCCCCCAAGTCGCATTGGGCATTATTGAAAGCGAAGCATTTTCCATGCCCCATGCGCAATGAACCCCCTCGAAAGCCGGCAGAACGAGAGGCAGGTCGTTTAGCCCATCGTCTCGCAGTACCGCCTTCCTCAGTGCCGGCTGAACCCTGCGTCAGCTCCAAGCACAATTCCACATCCTTTTTACCGAAGTTATAGATCTGCTGCCCGTGCTGTTTGCGCCGGAAGTCCTCATCGTAACATCGCCAAGCCGACCCTTTGTACTTATGGTACAGCACGTGTATAAGGAACTGATAGCGCACAATGTTCATGTGCTCGTCCGGGCGCGTCTCTAAGTAACACGCCGCGAAGATCAACATGCATCTAACCCAATTCGGGTAGGAGCGCAAAGCGTCCTCGCTACCCTGCCCCTTTTTCTTAGCTGAAAGCAAGGCTTTACGATCGTCGCTAGTAAGAGCAAAAATATGACATATTGGCCCTTACGGATCTGGTCCCGGACCCGGGGCCTGAGCCCACGTTGCACTGCTGTGTTGGGGCAGTGAACGGTGTCCGACTCCACCGATACTTGCGAGGCGGAAGAGGTTGAATGCTGGCGCTCGCGCCGTTTGCGACACTTAACCCTGTGCAAACCGCCGTCGGAGGAGGACACACCCTCCGAGGACGTGGAGGCAAGGGAAGAGTCCGTGCCCCGACGCCTGCGCCTGTGTCTACTGCACTTGCTGGAAACCCTACGCATACTGCTGCCCCCGCTAGAGGAGCGGGACTGAGTACTTGATCCCAAGCCGCTATGGGGAATAACCGCGCTCCCCTTGGACCAGTCAGGGTCTGATGAAGACTCACCTGCACGAGAGGGAACTCCATCCGTCCCAGCAGCCTCTGGACGACTTGTGGATGCACCGACCGACTCCATTCCTGACCCGACGTCCACGGCTGGGGAGACAAAAGAGACATTGCTCCCCCACCGGTCCCGCAGCCACCGGGAGCGGTGCTGGCGGGGGACCATCGCACCAGAGGACAGGAGCGGGGTAAGAGTTTGCGCAATGCTATCCACCGAAGAAGCAGTGGGCCGCCCCAGTCCCCCGGGTACGGAGGATAACAAGGGAGCCACCGCCGACACGACAGCGGCATGACAAGACTGTGGCATCCACCAAGGGTGCGGCCGCCGTGGCAGGTGCTCTAAGATCTGACCCGACACGCGAGTTGCGCTCCCCACGGGAGGTTCGCAAACCTTCCGTCGAGAGCAAGGACCCAGATGATCCCTCACTGTCGGGTATCACGGCACATCCGTCCTGCTGCGAGACCTCCTCCTATCCCGAGCATTGGCCTCAGGATGAGAAACCGGAGAGTCATCACTGCTAGAAAGAGGCAGCGCAACGTCGGACTGAGGGCTGTCCGCTGCAGCGTCGGAAGGAGACGTCTGGATGTGGGGAGGGCCAGATCGCTCGCCACCCGCATGCGCACGCCGCCCCCTTATGGGGTGAGTAACCGGCAGCTGAGACCCCAGCCTGTGACCGGCAGGAGCCGCACAGCCACGGCTGGCGGCAGTACTAAGCGCCACGTGAGCTAAACCAAAAGAGGCTGGCGCCACGGGTCCAACCACGGCAGGAGAGGCCAGGTGCCCTGTCCCACCGCGGGCGGCCGCAGCACGCCCCCGCCCAACGGGCCCTGCAATGTCCACTGGCAGCAACAGCCCATCCGCAACCACAGAGCGGGCGCATCGCCCCGCCCTGTCGCGGGAGGGCGCTGCCCGGACCTGATAGCGTACATAGGGGTCAGCACCAGAGGGAGTAGGCCTCATATGGGCCCCCCTGGTGACTGCATGAGAGCCGGCAGGTGCGCGCTGCCCTGACCCCTCGCGTCCGGCAGATGCGCGACCCCCCCGCCCGCCCGTTGGAGCGTGTGGGACCTGGTGAAGAACGGGGGCTGCCCCCACTGGCGGGAGAGAGCCGCCGAGCCGCAGGGCGGGAGCGCTGTCCCGGCCCCACGTGACTCACGCGGCTGACAGCCGCTCCGAGCGGCAGTTTCAGGGGCGGCAGAACACCATCCCTGACAGGCCGCCTCAGACGCCCCCGGACCCCCGGCGGTCCATCCACCGCCGTGGCCAGCGGCGGGGACGGAGAGCGCAGACGCAGGGGAGCACGGGCGCACACTGTAAAGAACAGGAAAGGTATAAGTAATAGGAGACAGCAGGGAGTGGATAGAAGGAAGAATAGGGAAAGAACAAGAGAGAGAGCTAGGAAATGTAAAGGATTATTGAAAATGAAGTAGGTAGTAATAATTCTGTAGTACTTAATAGTCTCACGAGAAGAACTGGAAAGAGGCAGGAAGTCCTAGGTCAGCAGCCTATATGTATGACAGACCAGCCCCTATCCATGATCCAGCCAATCAATATCCTGGACGTTTTCCCTATGTTCCTCCCACCACAAAACATTAACCCCATCCAAGCCAAGGTGATGCATTGAGAGGCACGCCGCAAGCCCAGACGGTGAGTTTAGGCTGCTCGGTCACATTATATGCCCTACACAGTCTTTACGGTCTGTAGGTTAGCAAAACCGAAATGTACATTGGGCCTAATTCAGACCTGATCGTAGATGTGCTAAATTTAGCACATCCACGATCAGCTTCCCTGACATGTGGGGGGACGCCCAGCACAGGGCTAGACCACCCCGCATGTCAGTCCCTACCCCGCCGCACAAGTACAAAAGCATCGCACAGCGGCAATGCTTTTGTACTTGAAGAGTAGCTCCCTACCTGCACGCTGGCAGGGAGCTACTCGTCGCTGTCCGTCAATCAGGCAGAGGCGATCGCAGGGCTGAGACGGCCGTCAGCTGTCTGGCATGCCGGCGCATGCGCAGTTCAGACCTGATCAGCTGCTATGCGAAAACGCACAGCAGCGATCAGGTTTGAATTAGGCCCATTGTTTGGTACTAATATTAGGTGGAGGTACAGTAATCAAATCTGTATAAATAATAATTGAACAGAATATTGTTTATGAAACCTATAAAAATGTTTTTCCATTGTTACTAGACATCGGCTATAATGGTTCTATCGATGTGACGGATTGTTGTTCTTCATAATTGTAAGAAGTTTTATATTTAGTGAAGAAGAGTAACATTATATCCTGCTGCTACGTTGTCAGTTACTGCACCTTGGGAATTTCTGGGAGTCCTTAGCTCGCAAGGGGATCAACTGAACCTGCATCAAGTGGAACATACTTCCTAGGACTGGTAGGTTTAAGAGCATTACAACAGAATACCCTTACACCATCTAATGGTTGTTACACCCCATTACCTGGTTTAGGGAAATGTCATCTCAAGATCAGGGCCACCTTAATGTATGTATATGTACACTGGGAAGGTGCCCAAGGCTCCATGATTCTAGGAGCCTTCCAGCACAATCAGAGTGACCAGGCAGCATTTTCTGTTTCTCAGCTTGCAGCATGCTGACTGGTGAATGACTGAAGCTATCCACCAATCAGAGTGCTGACAGCCATTCACTGTATGGAAGCATGTGTAAAAAGCCGACACAGTACAACAGAAGGAAAAAGTTAGTTTGTTTTTAATTTATTCCTATGAATGGGTGGGTAGGGGGCCCAGGGCATTGCTTTGCCCAGGGCAGATGCATAACTACATACCCTCCAACATTTTACACCTGAAAACTGGTACAAATTGGGAAAGACCACGGGTAAAATGGGCAAGGGCACGCCCTCTTTCCTATACTTTCAATGTTAATTTGGAGTGTCAAAAATCGGTACAAAACCCTTTTTGGCAGGTACAGACCATAAAAAAAGGTCCTGTACCTGTCAAAAAGGTACAGTTGGAGGGTATGTAACTAGGGTCTTTGGCACCCAGGGCAAAATGAAAAACAGCCCCCCCACCACCAAACTAAAGCGCGGTCCAAAAAATAGGATTTTAATACCTACCGGTAAATCCTTTTCTCCTAGTCCGTAGAGGATGCTGGGGTCCACTTCAGTACCATGGGGGTATAGACGGTTCCGCAGGAGCCATGGGCACTTTAAGACTTTTCAAGGGTGCGAACTGGCTCCTCCCTCTATGCCTCTCCTCCAAACCTCAGTATAGGAACTGTGCCCAGGGAAACGGACATTTCGAGGAAAGGATTTACTTTTAAACTAAAGGTGAGATTCATACCAGCTCACACCTCAACCATGCCGCACAACATTGCATTCAACATAACACACGCCAACGGGCATGAACCATTGCAGCAACATGCTGAAATAATCGTAACACAACATTAGTGGAACTACAAAATAACAACCGCAGGTAAAGTACGCACTGGGTCGGGTGCCCAGCATCCTCTACGGACTAGGAGAAAAGGATTTACCGGTAGGTATTAAAATCCTATTTTCTCATACGTCCTAGAGGATGCTGGGGTCCACTTCAGTACCATGGGGTTATATCAAAGCTCCAGCACGGGCGGGAGAGTGTGGACGACCCTGCAGCACCGATTGACCAAACTTGAGGTCCTCATCGGCCGAGGTGTCAAACTTGTAAAATTTAGCAAACGTGTTTGACCCTGACCAAGTAGCTGTTCGGCAAAGTTGTAAAGCCGAAACCCCCCGGGCAGCCGCCCAGGATGAGCTCACCTTTCTTGTAGAATGGGCATTTACCGACTTCGGTATCTGCAATCCTGCCGTGGAATGAGCTTGCTGAATCATCCCTCTGATCCAGCGCGCAATAGTCTGCTTAGAAGCAGGACACCCAATCTTGTTGGGAGCATACAGGACAAACAGAGCCTCTGTTTTCCTTATCCGAGCTGTTCTCGTGACATAAATTTTCAAAGCTCTAACCACATCAAGATTCTTTGACTCAGTGAAAGTATCAGTAGCCACTGGCACCACAATAGGTTGGTTCATATGGAAAGACGAAACCACCTTTGGAAGAAATTATGGGCGAGTTCTCAACTCTGCCCTATCTTCATGGAAGATCAGGTAAGGGCTCTTGTGAGACAAGGCCCCCAACTCAGACACCCGCCTTGCAGATGCCAATGCCAAAAGCATCACCACTTTCCAAGTGAGAAACTTCAATTCTATCTCCTTCAGAGGTTCAAACCAATCCGATTGAAGGAACTGCAACACCACATTAAGGTCCCATGGTGCCACTGGAGGCACAAATGGAGGCTGGATGATCAGCACCCCTTTCACGAATGTCTGAACCTCTGGAAGAGAGGCCAATTGTTTTTGAAAGAAAACTGATAAGGCTGAAATCTGGACCTCGATTGAACCCAATCATAGGCCCGCATCAACACCAGCCTGCAGAAAATGGAGAAAACGTCCCAACTGAAACTCCTCCGTAGGAGCCTTCTTGGATTCACACCAAGACACCTTTCTCCAAATACGGTGGTAATGTTTAGACGTTACTCCTTTCCTGGCCTGAATAAGAGTGGGGATGACTACCTTGGGAATACCCTTTCGGGCTAGGAACCGGCGCTCAACAGCCATGCGTAGCCGCGGTAAGCCTTGATACATGCACGGCCCCTGCTGCAGCAGGTCCTCACGAGGAGGAAGCGGCCGAGGATCTTCCATAAGCAACTCCTGAAGATCCGGATACCAAGCCCTCCTTGGCCAGTCTGGGGCAATGAAGATTGCTCGAACCTTTGTTCTTCTTATGATTTTGAGAACTTTTGGTATCAGTGGAAGTGGAGGGAAGACATATACCGACCGAAACACCCACTGGGTCACCAGTGCATCCACTGCTATTGCTTGAGGGTCTCTCGACCTGGAACAATATCTCTGAAGCTTCTTGTTGAGACGAGATGCCATCATGTCTACTTGAGGAACTCCCCAAAGACTTGTCACCTCTGTGAAGACTTCTTGGTGGAGGGCCCACTCTCCTGGATGGAGATCGTGTCTGCTGAGGAAGTCTGCTTCCCAGTTGTCCACTCCCGGAATGAAAATTGCTGACAGAGCTCTTGCATGCCTTTCTGCCCAGAGGAGGATCTTTGTCACCTCTGCCATTGCTGCTCTGCTTTTCGTTCTGCCCTGATGGTTTATGTACGCGACTGCTGTTACATTGTCCAACTGGATCTGCACGGGTTGATCTTGAAGAAGATGTACCGCATAGGCCGTTGTAAATGGCTCTCAATTCCAGAATGTTTATGTGAAGGCAGGTTTCCTGACTTGACCATTTTCCTTGGAAGCTTTCCCCCTGTGTGACTGCTCCCCAGCCTCGGAGACTTGCATCTGTGGTTACTAGGACCCAGTCCTGAATCCCGAACCTGCGTCCCTCTAGTAGGTGAGAACTGTGTAGCCACCACAGGAGCAAAATCCTGGCTTTTGAGGACAGGATTATCTTCCGGTGCATGTGTAGGTGGGATCCGGACCACTTGTCCAACAGGTCCCACTGGAATATTCTGGCATGGAATTGGCCAAACTCTATGGCCTTGTAGGCCGCCACCATCTTCCCCAACTATCGAATGCATTGATTTATTGACACTCTTGTTGGTTTCAAAATCTGTTTTACCATTCTCTGGATTTCCAGAGCTTTTTCTACTGGAAGAAATACTCTCTGAACTTCTGTGTCCAGTATCATCCCCAGAAAGGACAATCTTGTTGTCGGTTCCAATTGTGACTTCGGAAAATTCATGATCCAACCGTGTTGTTGGAGTACTCACAGGGAGAGTGCAATGTTCTGGACCAACCGTTCCCTGGATCTCGCTTTTATCAGGAGATCGTCCAGGTAAGGAATTATATTGACTCCTTGTTGTCGAAGGAGGACCATCATCTCTGCCATCACCTTGGTGAATACCCTCGGTGCCGTGGAGAGCCCGAACAGCAACGTCTGGAACTGGTAATGGCAATTCTGTATTGCGAATCTCAGATAAGCTTGGTGAGGAGGATAAATAGGAACATGCAAGTAAGCATCTTTTATGTCTACCGACACCATAAAGTCCCCTTCCTCCAGACTGGAAATCACTGCCCTCAGAGATTCCATCTTGAACTTGAACCTTTTGAGGTAGAGATTCAGATTTTTCAGGTTTAAAATTGGTCTGACCGAGCCGTCCGGCTTCGGAACTACAAAAAGGCCTGAATAAAAACCTTCTCCTTGCTGTGACAAGGGTACCAGGGCAATGACTTGATCCTGACATAATTTTTGAATTGCTGCTGTTACTACTTCTCTGTCTGGACGAGAAGCTGGCAAGGTCGATTTGAAAAATCGGCATGGGGGACGTCTTGAAACTCCAGTTTGTATCCATGGGACAGTATTTGTAAGACCCATGGGTCCAGGCCAGATTGAAGCCAGATCTGACTGAAAAGTTTCAGACGTGTTCCCACCCGAGCGGACTCCCGCAAGGGAGCCTCAGCGTCATGCTGCAGATTTGGCAGAAGCAGGTGTTGATTTCTGCTCCTGCGATCCTGGACACGCTGCGGATTTCTTTCCTCTTCCCCTTCCTTTACCTGCAAAGAAGGGGGAACCTTTGGCCTTTTTGTATTTGTTGGGCCGAAAGGACTGCATGTGAGAGTGATGTGTCTTTTTCGCCGGTGCAGGAGCATAGGGCAAGAATGTCGACTTACCTGCGGTAGCCGCAGAGACTAACGCATCCAGCCCATCTCTAAACAAGGCCTCACCTTTACATGGGAGAGCCTCCATATTTCTTTTGGACTCTGCATCAGCATTCCACTGGCGAATCCACAACGCCCTCCGAGCTGATACTGCCATGGTGGCGACTTTTGAACCTAAAAGTCCAATATCTTTCATGGCTTCTAGCATGTATGCAGCAGCGTCTTTTATATGACCTAACGTTAGGAGTATCTCGTCTCTATCTATTGTGTCAATTTCCGATGACATTTCTCGATAGCCCTACTCTCCCACGCGCAAGCAATGGTGGGCCTGAGCAGTGTACCATTGGCCACATAAATAGATTTTAACGTAGTCTCCAACTTACGGTCTGCCGGCTCCTTCAGTGAAGCCGTCCCAGGTGCAGGGAGAATCACCTTTTTAGTTAACCTTGACAAGGCACTGTCTAATACAGGGGTGACTCCCATCTTTTCCTGTCCTCTGCCGGGAAAGGATAAGCAACCTGAATCCTTTTGGGAATCTGAAATTTATTTTCAGGGTTTACCCAAACTCCCTCAAATAGAGTATTAAGCTCATGAGAAGATGGGAAAATTACATTAATTTTCCTTTCTTTATAAAAATAAGCTGTCTCCTGAGGTACAGGATGGCTTTCCGTAACTTCCCAAACTTCCTTTATAGCAACAATCATATATTGAATGCTTTTTGCCATTTTAGAATCTATCCCCCTGGAATCACTATCGTCGACACAGGAATCAGTGTCCGTGTCGGTATCAGTATGTACTATTTGTGCAAATGTTCTCTTATGTGACCCAGCGGGGTCGCCTGTGGATGAAGAGGCAGAACTATGAAAAATCACATCTTCTACTGATTTTCTCCAGCTCTCTGCATGAGACTCATACTTATCTAATCTCTTACTGATATGATTCACACTATCACGTAATTCTTTCACCCATTCAGGCTCATGGTGTGCCGACAGCGCCACCACATTACAACTCTGTGTCCCTAAAATGTCTCCCTCAGGGGAAGAGCTCCCTGCCTCAGACATGTCACACACGTGTAGAACCACACCACAGACACTCCGGGACTTATAGGGGACAGACCCACAGTAAAATCTGTCAGAAGGACACAGATAGGATTTGCCAGTTCACAACCCAGCGCCAGTAACCAAATGTCTGTGAAACACAAAATGCCCCCAGACCTGCAGCGCTTTTATAATGATCACACTATATATAGCACCAAATTTCACTGTGACCCCCCTTTTTTGTCACCCTGATACTTGTACTCAGCAGTGGAGGAGGACCAGCGTTGTCTCTGCAGCCTGAGGAGAGAGAAAACGGCGCTGAGCAGTGTGCTGGCTGACTGAAGAGGAAGCCCCGCCCCCGTAATGGCGCGTTTCTCCTCAGCTTCTTTGATACAGATATTTATACTGGTGGGGGTAGGACTGTGCCTCAGCAACTTATGCCCCTTATTCTAGCCAGTTTGGTAGGTTACATGCTGCCCAGGGCGCCCCCCCACGCCCTGCACCCTGCAGTGCCTGTGTATGTGTGGGCAGCCGCGCGGTACCTTTAGCCGTCACTTTGATTGAAGATTCTTTCTTCTAACACTCACCTGTCTTCTGACTTCTGGCTCTGCAAGGGGGGTGACGGCGGGATGTGGGAGTGAGCACATAGCCGCAGCTAGTGTTCAGTTCCCCTCAGGAGCTAATGGTGTCCTGTCAACCAGAAGCAGAGCCATAAAACTATTCAGGAAGTTGGTTCCTATTTCTGCCCCCTCAGTCCCACGAAGCAGGGAGACTGTTGCCAGCAGTTCTCCCTGAAAATAAAAAACCTAACATAAGTCTTTTCAGAGAAACTCAGTAGAGCTCCCCTGGAGTGCATCCAGTCTGCCTGGGCACATTTTCTAAACTGAGGTCTGGAGGAGGGGCATAGAGGGAGGAGCCAGTTCACACCCTTGAAAAGTCTTAAAGTGCCCATGGCTCCTGCGGAACCATCTATACCCCATGGTACTGAAGTGGACCCCAGCATCCTCTAGGACGTATGAGAAAATACACTTGGCCACATGCTAAAAGGGACAGGGCCACTGAAAATGGGGCATGGCAACATGACACGCCACCCATTTCTCATCACTCTAGGACAGGGACGGACTGGGGACTCCGTCCGGCCCTGGCACGTGAAAGGGGGTGCGCGTGCCGTGTAAAGAGCGCGCGGATACTGCAAATGGGGGCATGTCGTGAGTCAGGGGGTGTGGATTCGTGGCATGCCCCTATATTGTTTAGCAACGGGGCACGTCTGGCAGCGGCAGCGAGGTACAAACCAGAGAGCTTGGAGCTGCGCTGAGCGCAGCCTTCCCGGCTTCCTGTGGACCGGACTGGCATATGCCAGAAGTGCCAGATGGGCAGTCCGGCCCTGCTCTAGAAACATTCCTTTCTATTCCATATGCACCTTACCTATATGGTGGTTTCTCACAATGGGGAACTGTCACGGCTAAGGTTGTTTGTGAATCCGGACTATCTTGAGCTGCTGGGTTTTGGCTTCAGATGTTAGGACGGAATTGGGCAGGTTTAAGACAGGATCTACTCATTCATAGATGTGGCAGTTCAGCTATTCAGGAACACCTGACTGGATGCTGTTTCAGGTGACTACAGTTGGAGATGTGGTACCAGCTATATGGGGAACTGGAACACTGGGGTATTGGATTACCAATATAGTACAATAGCTGGGAAGCTCATAACACTGAGGGTTCACTGTCACTGGGATGAGATTAACCAGTGAATCTGGAAATGCTGAGATGGATTTGCAGGAGCAGTTTTTCAGGAACGCTGGGATAGGCTATACCAGCATATTGGGAAATGCTGCAGTGGAGGTGCAGGAGCAGCCCTTCAGGAACGCTGGGATAGGCTGTACCAATGAATTGACGATCACTGAAATTGGGTATACCGGTGTATCTGGATATGCTGCGATAATGAACTGAGCAGCCCTTCAGAATCACTGTGATTGGCTGTACCAGTGAATCTGGATATGCTGCGAGTATGAACTGAGCAGACCTTCAGGATCACTGGGATTGGCTGTACTGGTGAATTTGGATATGCTGTAATGATGAACTGAGCAGCCCTTCAGGATCACTGGGAGGAATTTTAAGCTGGAAGGTGACAGGATTGATTACCTTCAGAATGGTGAATGGCCCAATGTACCAGGATGCAAATTTCATAGAGGGTACTCTGAGGCGAAGATTCCGCGTAGATAACCATACTTTATCACCAGCTTGAAGTTTAGGGACAGCTTTTCTCTTCTGGTCTGCAAATAATTTATAGTGCTTTGAAGATCTCTTTAATGCAGAATGAACATCCTTCCAAATCGTGATAAAATCCTGAAGAGCACCTTGAGCAGCAGGAACATCCATATGGAGTATGCCTGGAATTCCAGAACTCTGGGATGTTGTCCAAAAACAGTGAAGACTGGAGTTGAACCTGAAGAAGTATGGTAAGTAATGTTATGAAAGAATTTGGCCAAGGAAGGAGTTTGACCCAATAGTCTTGAGACGAAATGAGAAACATACAGAAGAATGGCCCTTATTCCGAGTTGTTCGCTCGCTAGCTGCTTTTAGCAGCATTGCACACGCTAAGCCGCCGCCCTCTGGGAGTGTATCTTAGCCTAGCAGAATTGCGAACGAAAGATTCGCTAATTTGCAAATAGAAATTTCTTAGCAGTTTCTGAGTAGCTCGACACTTACTCTGCCACTGCGATCAGTTCAGTCAGTTTCGTTCCTGGTTTGACGTCACAAACACACCCAGCGTTCGCCCAGGCACTCCCCCGTTTCTCCAGCCACTCCCGCGTTTTTCCCAGAAACGGCAGCGTTTTTTCACACACACCCATAAAACGGCCAGTTTCCGCCCAGAAACACCCACTTCCTGTCAATCACACTCTGATCACCAGAACGAAGAAAAATCCTCGTAATGCCGTGAGTAAAATACCTAACTTTTGAGTAAAATAACTAAGCGCATGCGCTCTGCGAACATTGCGCATGCGCAGTAAGCGACTAATCGCAATATAGCGAAATTCGGCAACGAACGAACAACTCGGAATGAGGGCCCATGTTTCCAAATCCTGGTTGACCCGCTCAGTCTGTCCATTACTTTGAGGATGGTAGGCCGTGGAAAATTTTTACTTGATTTGCAAAGATGAACAGAGGGATCTCCAAAATTTTAACACGAATTGGGCTCCTCGATCCGAGACTATCTCTTTAGGAAGACCGCGGAGACGGAAGATCTTGAGGATAAACAACTTAGCCAGTTGAGGAGCAGAAGGTAGTCCAGATAATGGAACAAAGTGTGCCATTTTGGAGAAACGGTCAACGATGACCCAAATGCTGTTCTTGCCCTGGGGTAAGACGGGTAAGTCGGTAATAAAGTTCATAGATATGTGAGTCCATGGGCGAACAGGTATAGATAATGGGTGAAGTGGACCCACTGGTGCTTGAACCCACGATTTGTGTTGAGCGCACTTGACACAGGAGACGACAAAAGCTTGAGTGTCTTGTGCATGGTGGGCTACCAATAGGATCTTTTCAGGAGCTCTAGGGTTTTTTGCTCTCTGACATGACCTGAGAAAAGAGAAGAATGTTCCCATTGCAGAAGTTGTTTCCGTAGATTTGAAGCAACAAAAGTTTTCCCAGTAGGAGGAGTGGAAATTGTCTTGATAAAAACTGCTGGATTGAGGATTGGACAAGGAGCGAGAGAAGAATTGGTAGCACCGTGCTTGACGAGGGGAACACCACTGGAGATTCTTGAGGAATAGTAAGTTCTGATGATACGTATAAACGGTAATGGGAAATTGGGCTCCTTCTAGAAGGTATCGCCACTCCTCAAAGGCAAGCTTAATTGCAAGCAGCTCCTCTCCAAATGGGTAGTTCTCTGCTGAGGAGAATCTCCTCGAGAAATAAGCAAAGGGATAAATCTTCTCGTCTGAGAAGCATTGGGAAAGGATTGCCCCTACCCCCTCAGATGATGCATCAACTTTCAACTGAAATGGCCAAGAGATGTCTGGCTGTTGAAGCACAAGAGCTGAGATGAATGCTTCTTTTAAAAGTCTGAACGCCTGCTTAGCTTCGGAAGGCCAACAGGCCAGATTGGCACCTTTACGGGTAAGAGCTGTGATAGGAGCGACTAGTGTTGGGAAACCATGAATACATTTTCTATAGTAATTCACGAACCCGAGAAAGCATTGGATCACCTTGAGAGATGAGGGTTCATTTAACGACAAGATGTCTTTGATCCGGAAATTATATAACCCAAGAATGTAATGGATGGAACCTTGAAAACACACTTTTCAAGTTTACAGAAGAGTTGGTGATTTCTCAAATGCCTCAGTACTTCCTGGACGATGATTTGGCAGGTCATTAGAGAAGATTAGGATGTCATCCAAATACACTACAACGGATTGATATAAGTCCCGGAAGATCTCATTAACAAAGTGCAGGTGTATTGCTAAGACCAAATGGCATCACTAGATATTCATAGTGCCCGTCTTGTGTATTAAAAGTAGTCTTCCATTCATCACCAGCTCGTATGCTGATTAGATTATATGCCCCCCGCATGTCCAACTTGATGAATATTGTGGCTCCTTTGACCCAATCAAACAACCCTGTAATCAAAGGAAACGGATAGAAATTTTTTACCGTTATATAATTTAAGCCCCTGTAGTCAATGCAGGGGCGGAGTCCTCCATCCTTCTTTTTAAACAAAAAAGAACCCTGCACCCGCGGGAGAAGAAGGACGGATGAAGCCTTCTTCATGGTTTTCTTTAATGTATTCGCACATAGTGACTGTCTCTGGGATGGACAATGGGTAAGTTCTTCCACTGGGTGGAGACTTGCCTGGTATAAGGTCTATGGGGCAATCCCATTCTCTATGCAGTGAAATTACTTTCCGATCCCCAAGAGAGAATCTGCATAGTGGTCCAGTCCAACTGTGGATTGTGTTGCTGAAGCCAGGGGAGTACGAGAACAACTGGCTGAGAAGCCTTAGGGATGACCAGGAGAGATAGGACTTCAGAGTGTAATTCCCCTATATGAAGGGACAGGTTACAGGTCTCTTGGGAAATAGTCCAGTGGGGTATAGGACTACCGTCTACTGCAGTGAGGGTGATTACTTGCGGGAGTTCTTTAGTGTGAACCTGGAGTTGGGATACCAGTTCCGCTGAGATGACAGTCCCTGCAGCAACGGAGTCTAGAAGAGCAGGAAGAAATTTGCAGGGATACAGAAATTATAGAATCCTTCTTGATTGGAGAGATTCTCAGGATTCCTAGCTTCAACTTTCCTCTGGAAACTAGGAATGCCCGTTTCTCGGGCGTTTGGTCAACATATGGTCACTCTCCCCACCAGTGCTTAAACTAGACATTTCAGCGCTGTGTGCAAGAAACAGTATCGGCGCCCCCACTATAGAAAACTGGGCCAGTGTGCGCCGCAGATGCGCGGCAAAAATATAGGGGTGTGGCTTCATGGGGAAGGGGCATGGCCACAAAGTTCCCTTTTACACATTGCGGCAGTCAGAGCTCACTTTTACAAATTGCGGCAGGCAGAGCTCCCTTTTACACAGTATGGCAGGTAGAGCTCCCTTTTACACAGTACAGCAGGTAGAGCCCACTTTTACTCAGTATGGCAGGTAGAGTCCCCCTTCTTTCTTTTTTTTTTTACACATTACAGCAGCATGGTCCCCCTTTTTACATATTAAGCAGGCAGAGTCCCCTTTTTACACATTAGGCACCAGAGTCCCTCTGCAACAGGTAGCACCCTTATACACACTGCACCAGGTAGCCCCTTATACACACTGCACCAGGTAGCCCCTTATACACACTGCACCAGGTAGCCCCTTATGCACACTGCACCAGGTGCCCCTTATTCACACTGCACCAGGTAGCCCCTTATACACATTGCACCCAGTAGTTTCCCACCGTTACTTTAGCACAGTCAGGGGCAGAGTATGGCAGCGAAAGGGCTTGCAGCAGGGACGCTGTGTCTCACCCCTCGCTGAGGATCTTCTTTCACCTCAGATCCAGCTCCTTTGGTTTTCAGCACCGGGCTGCACTCTTTGCTGGGGTCTACCTGTGATGTCCTCTCACCACCCGGGCTCATCCTTGGCTCCGCTGCCGGGGTCTTCTCTCTACTCCAGCAGTCTGTGTCAGCGCGGGCTTCCCTGGTGTCTGGTAGGGGTCCTTCTCGGGTCCTCACCTCTGGGTAGGCAGCTTATGTGGTACCTGCGCTGCCCGCACTGCCCCTGTCTGACCAGCGCTGCTCCTCTGCTTCTCCTCCTCAGGATGGGGAGGTCTTCCGCGAAGTCACGGCTACTCCTCCTGTTCAGCACTGCTGCAGCTCCTCTCCAATGGCATCTCCCAGTCCTCCCCGAGCAGTCAGGCAGTGACTCGGGCAGCTTTCTTTCTCACAGGGGTCCTCTGTGGTTGCTGCTTCTCCCGGAACTGCACACTCTGGTCTGGGCACCGGGTGGGGAAGGTGGGGGGACGAGGGCCAGTGCGGCGGCAGAGCGGATAGGTGGGTGTTGCCGGTGGTCCTGCGCCTTCAGCGCGTCTCCGCTGTGTGCCAGGCACCACTGGCACACACCTAGTTACGACCCTGCTCCCCGCAGTACATACATAGAGTCATCTGGCGGCGACGTTGCCTCACCGTTGCTGAGCATTTAGAGCAATTAACCTTCATAGGTTCAACGTCAGAAGAGGGTGAGTTGAGACGAGAAGCTGGGCGTGGCCTAATCCTTTCAATACGGGACTTCTGATGAGAACTCTCCCAGAGTCGTAGGTTGATTTAATTGCACAAGGACATAATGTCTTTTGAGAGTGGATGGCATATCATGAGAAGCTAGCTAGTCCTTAAGCTTTTCAGAGAGCCCATGCCAGAAGGCTGCAGTCAAAGACTCCCCATTCCATCGGAGTTCTGATGCCAGAGTTTGAAATTCTATAATGTATTGACTGACTGTTCTGGAGAATTGACGGATTCTCATGATGTCGATGGAGACAGACGTGGAATGCCCGGGTTCGTAAAAAAATTCAGCAAAAAGACTCCAGGAATTTAGAATAGTCACCGAGTATGGGGTCAGACCTCTCCCACAAACGGGATACCCACTCTAACGCTATCCCGGACAACAGGGATATGATATATGCCACGTAGAGGTGGGAAAGTTTCCAGGTAGAAGTGTGAAGTGTAGATCTTCTTTTCCGCACCCGATAGCAATTTATAGCTATTATTTACTGGCCCAACTTCTTTTCAGAAGGCTCCCACTTGTTACTATAATAAAGAACTTATTCCCCTTAATGTGTGTATTATATAAATACAATTGCCCCTTTGTGTTAATTGTTCTTACTTTAGGCATTTTCTGTGTCTTCAACACAACAGTTGTATTAACAAATTCATAAGGAGATTTATGGTAAGAACTTACCTTTGTTAAATCTCTTTCTGCGAGGTACACTGGGTTCCACAGGGAATAACATCGGGGGTGTAGAGTAGGATCTTGCTCCGAGGCACCAACAGGCTAAAAGATCTGACTGTTCCAAAGATGGTCAGCGTCGCATCCGTGCACAGGAGCTCAGTTTTGTTAACCAGTCCAATGCAGTAGCAGGTAAAAGAGACGACAACCGTTAGTAGCCACATACACCACATTCTCACGACAGGAGAAGGTATCAGCGGCTAATGCCATACAAACCCAAAGAAGCTAAGTGCTTCAGGGTGGGCGCCCTGTGGAACCCAGTGTACCTCGCAGAAACAGATTTAACAAAGGTAAGTTCTCACCATAAATCTTCTTTTCTGCAGCGGGGCACACTGGGGTTCCAAAGAGAATAACATCGGGGATGTCCTAAAGCAGTTCCTCATGGGAGGGGACACACTGTAGCGGGCACAAGAACCCGGTGTCCAAAGGAAGCATCCTGGGAGGCGGAAGTATCGAAGGCATAGAACCTTATGAACATGTTCACTGAGGACCACGTAGCCGCCTTGCACAATTGTTCAAGGGTCGCACCACAGCGGGCCGCCCAAGAAGGTCCAACAGAGCAGGAGCTGGAAGGCCAGCCTGTACATAAGCATGTGCAATCACCATTCTAATCCATCTGGCCAAGGTCTGCTTGTTAGCAGGCCAGCCACGTTTGTGAAAAACAAACAGTACAAAGAGAGAATCAGACTTCCTAACGAAGGCTGTCCTTTTCACATATATACGGAGAGCCCGTACCACATCCAAAGACCTCTCTTTGGAAGACAATTCAGGAGAGACAAAGGCCAGAACCACAATCTCCTGGTTAAGGCGGAAATACCTGTAAGACACCACCTTAGGTAGATAACCAGGGCGTGGTCTAAGAACTGCCCGGTCAAGGTGAAAAATCAGATAGTGGGACCTACAAGACAAGGCACCCAAAACAAGGCACCCAATAGCCAGCAGGAAGAAGACCTTAAGAGAAAGCCATTTAAGGTCCGCAGATTCAAGAGGTTCAAACAGAGACTCTTGCAAGGCCTCCAGAACCACCGACAAATCCCAAGGAGCCACAGGTGGGACATAGGGAGGTTGAATCTGTAAAACACCCTGAGTGAGTCGCAACTTTTCTCTGAAACCATACTGACAAGGCAGAAATATGAACCTTGAGGGAGGCCAGCCGAAGGTCCAAGTCCAGGCACTGTTGTAGGAAGGCCAAAAATTAGGCAGTACTAAACTTGTAAATGACATGATTGTTAGATGCGCACCAAGCACAGTAAGAATTCCAGACCCTATGGTAAATCCGAGCAGAAGCCGGCTTACGGGCCTTCAACATAGTTTGAATGACCGCCTCAGAAAATCCTTTGGCCCTCAGTACGGAAGCTTCAAGAGCCACGCCGTCAAACCAGCCGGGTCTGGTCGTTGTGGAAGCAGAAGAGGACGCTCCAGCAGGAGACCCTGTAGGTCTGAGAACCAATGCCGTCTGGGCCACACCTGAGCTATCAGAAGTAGGATTCCTCCTTCTTGCTTGAACTTCTTCACTACTCTGGGCAGGAGTGACACCGGATGGAATTGCCAGTGCGTCGACGAACTCCGCTTGAGTATCCCTTGTTCTTGCTCCGAGGACCGGAACCTTGTGATTGTGTCGAGATGCCATCAGGTCTACATCTGGTAGACCCCACTTGTCCACAAGGAGTTTAAATACTTTGGGATGAAGGCTCCACTCCCCGGCGTGTACGTCCTGACTACTGAGGAAGTCCGCTTCCCAGTTGAGGACCGCCGGAATGAACACTGCCGAGATGGCTGGCAGATGGCGTTCCGCCCATTGAAGAATCTTTGACACTTCCATCATTGCCATGCGGCTTCGAGTGCCACCTTGATGATTTATTTACGCTACCGTGGTGGCGTTGTCCAACTGTACATGAACAGGCCTGTTCTGTACCAGATGCTGTGCCAGTTTCAGAGCATGGAACACTGCCCGCAATTCCAGAATGTTTATCGGGAGGAGAGACTCCTCCCTGGTCCACCGACCCCGAAGAGAGTGTTGCTCCAACACCATGCCCCAACCCCTCAGACTGGTATCCGTCGTCAAGAGGACCCAGTTGGGGATCCAGAAGGGATGACCCCTGCTCAATTATTGGTCGGTTTCGGGACTAGGAACAGCGTTGAATAGTTCCTCCTGCCTCTCTGAGCCAGAGGCACCGGCACTACCACTCCTGTGTCCAGGAGGGGCTGAACCACTGAACGAAGAGTCTTTGCCTTTACCTGATCCGAAGGGATGTCTGTCAGGCAAAAGTGATGAGGGGGACGTTTCTTGAAGGATATGGCGTATCCGTGAGTGACGACTTCCTGTACCTAGGCGTCTGAAGTTGTCTTCAACTCTGTTTTGGAAGCAGGCTGACGGGCAGCCCAGGCACGTTTAGGTTTGGGCTTAGTGGATTTAGAAGTGCGAGCCTGTATCGAGTACGCCTGACCCTTTGCCTAACCTGGAGGTCAAAAGGAACGAAAGGAAGTGCTCTTAGCCTTCGGAGCCGAAGGAGTAGTACTAGGCAGACATGTAGTCTTAGCAGATGCTAAGTAAGCAATGATCTTGTTGAGATCTTCCCCAAAAAGTATGTTTCCCTCAAAAGGGATCACCTCCAAGGCCTTTCTAGAGTCCAGATCTGCAGACCAGGTCCGCAACCAGAGGATCCGGTGAGCCAGAATAGACGTAGTAGATGCTTTGGCCGCCAAGATACCTGCATCAGATGCCGCCTCCTAAATATAATGGGAGACCGTAATAATATATGAAAGACACTGCCTAGCATTATCAGGAAAATTAAACGGTAGTTCCGCCTCAACTTCCCGAACCCAGGCCTCTATAGCTTTAGCAGCCCAAGAGGCCACAATAGTAAGCCTATGCATAGCTCAGGCAAGAGTGTAAATAGACTTCGAGCAACCCTCCACGCGCTTATCCGTCGGTCCCCTCAGGGAGGTGGCGGTAGTGACAGATGAGACCACCAGACGCGCAACTTGTGAGTCCACATGCCGCGGTGTTTCCCAATTGTTACTTAACTCTGCTGTGAGGGGATAACGAGCTAGCATTTTCGGAGACAAGGAACTTCTTACCTAGTTTTCACAGGATTCCTGACTAATATCAACCAAGTGGTCAGAATGAGGTAAAACCAACTTAGTAACCTACTGACGTTTAAACTTATCTGGTTTCGCAGAGGTAGCTGGAAGCCCTTCATCATCATTGATTTGAAGTATCAGCCTGATAGCCTCCAAGCGGTCAGTAACATCCACCTGTGTCAGAAATTCCCCATCAGAAGCATCTGCATCAGAGTCTGAAGGGTCAGTGAAAGCGCCATCTACATCGGATGAGGTATCCGAAACATGTGTGGATTGTGAGGAATTAATGGCCCGTTTAGATGACCCCCTGGTCTTAGGCGGGCGAGAGTCAGGATTTTGCTTAGCTAGTGACTGATGTAATTTCTGTAACCGAGAAAACAGAGTATCTGCCCACGGCGGATTAACTGCAGGGACAATATGTGACTGCAATGGAACAGGAGGTCCCACAGGGGGCGCAAGTCTAATTACTAGCGTAGTCAGTAAATTAGAGAAAACAGCCTAAGGTGAGTCTTGATTTGCCCACGTTGCAGCAGACTGACCATGGGGTATAGAACCCCCAGTACCTGAACCCTCAGCTGCTACGTTTTCCTTCGAGAAATCCGTGGCATCAACACTGCATGGTGCAGTATCAGCCATGGATTTACCACCCTGTTTAGCAGACGTGATATGTAAGCGTAACCCTAGGGTGTAACAGTACAAGATAAGCAGACAAACTGCCTGACAAAAATCCCCTGTATAGTGTGACTGCAAGGCAGAGCACAAACAGAGGATTTCTGAGGTAAAATGTGACTGAAAAACACAGAGAAAAACACAAAATACGTATATCTTGTGAAATACCTATATTATCTAATAACCCTGACGCACGGAGCCCCCTCAGGGTACAGAATATAGGGATAGCCATATGTATGAGATACACGACATAGTGACCACACAGCAGCCATTGGCACACACTCAGTCACATATACAATGCAGAGATTATTACCAACAATAAAACTGCACTGGACCAGCAATACTAAGTAGTAAAGCTATGTAGATATATATGATATATATATATATATATATATATATATATATATAAACAATGTACAGTAAAGACTGGATGTATATCACAGGGTACTTGTACTAAATAACCCTGAATGTATGCACCTGTCTAGACGACATGTAGAATACTTAAGTGTTCTGTAAATGCACAGCACTGATGAAGCAGGTGGCATTACAGAGGAGGCATTGCCCACCAGTCCCAGAGTCAGCGTAGCATGTGTGTAATGGCGCCCAAACGCAGACAGGGAGTGAGGGAGACAGAGAGATGCAGCTCCAGGGTGGGAACATTTACTCTAAATGGCGCCCAGGGGCTGGGGGATTGGCTACAGGCCAGAGCCTTATCCCCTTGCTGGACTTCACCACTGGGTACTGTGGGCAATAATAAAACGGTTATATATATAACCGACCTGTGCCCCTGCCCTGGTGGTCTAGTGGGGTCCCTGTACCAATACAGTGTCCACGCCAGCGCGCGCGGCCTGCCTCCTAATGGCCACGCCGGACGCGATTTTCAGCGGGTCTCGCCTGGGGGACCCCCTTACCTCCTCCCTTGATGCGGCCACGCGATCCCGGAGGGGTGCGGCAAGTTTTGTGTGCCCTGGGTGAAGAACTGGAGCCTCTGCTGTAAGTACCCGGCAACCAGGGACGCGGGAGTATACAGCGCCGCTGGGGGAGGTGATGGAGCTGCAGCAGGAGATGTCAGAATGACATCTAGCACTAGAGTGCCTCTGCTGCAGCCCTTGAAGTCTTCTATCTTCTTTTAAGAAAGCTCTTTTCAGGGCTGCTGGAGCAGCCCTGCCTGTTAGTGTCCTGCCTGCAGAGAACCAACTTACAAATTGAGCTCCTGTGCACGGAGGCGGGGTTATAGAGGAGGCAGCGCTGAGCATCTTGAGAACAGTCAAAGCTTTTAGCCTGTTGGTGCCTCGGATCAAGATCCTACTCTACACCCCCGATGTTATTCCCTGTGGAACCCCAGTGTACCCTGCTGCAGAGAAAGATTTTTCCCTCTTCACAACCGCACCTTTGTTACAGTTTGTCACTCGGTTTGTTCATCTACTAACAATGGGGCTGATTCAGACCCTGTCGCAGATGTGCTAAATTTGCAATGAAGCGCTTTCTGCACATCTGCACATGTGCATACACCCAGAGCCGGATTAAGACCAGGGACGGCCCGGGGCACTTAAGACAGTGGGTCCCCTAATAAAGAGAAGGCAGATGAATATATATATTTCTTTTTATATATATATATATATATACATATACATATACACACACACACACACATACATACATACATACATACACACATATATATACACACACACACACACACACACACATATATTTATATATCTATATATATATACATACACACACACACACACATATATATATATATATATACACACACACACACACACACACATATATATATATATATGTAAAAGATAAAGATAGTATGAGCGCAAAAAACAAGGAGAAGTCAGAGTCCCGTGGAACTACAAGTCCCAGGCTAGACGAGAAGCAAATGTTCCTCACAATCACTGACACCCAGTCTCGCTGGTCGATCAGTCTTTATCAGTGTGCACCTCTGGGTCTTCCAACTGTCGCTTCCCCACCACAAACCCGATTCCGAACGGGTAATGATCCTGCCAAGAAATTTGAAAAGAGCAGGGAGCGCCAATAGTGCATTAAAAGTGTAAACAATTTATTTAAAACACATCCAAGACTGTGATCAAGTAAAACCCGTACCGTAAAAGGCGGTTAAACCACCGCTTGTATAACCAGCATGAAATTATCCCACAGTACAAATCAGCATTCGTGATTCACTGCCGAAGTCTGATGACGAAACGCGTTTGGGCGTGGTCTGACGTATGGATACTGAATCACGAATGCTGATTTGTACTGTGGGATAATTTCATGCTGGTTATACAAGCGGTGGTTTAACCGCCTTTTACGGTACGGGTTTTACTTGATCACCGTCTTGGATGTGTTTTAAATAAATTGTTTACACTTTTAATGCACTATTGGCGCTCCCTGCTCTTTTCAAATATATATATATATATATATACATATACATAAAATAACACTCACTTTTCCAGCACACCAGAAAAAGCAAAAAAGCCAGCACTCACAGTTTAGATGAAAGGGCTGTGACTGTGAGATTGTACATGATCATGCCGTTTGGCTAAGGATTAAACACCTCTCTTCTTTCATCTAAACTGTGAGTGCTGGCTTTTTTGCTTTTTCTTGTGTGCTTGAAAAGTGAGTGTTATTATTGTTACTGCTGCCTTGCACCACCTCAAATTTTTGCTGTGGATTTGCTTTGAGTGCTGTCTCCTTCCTATATATATATATATATATATATATATATATATATATATGCAGCAGCTTAGTAAAACTGTAAAACTTGCCTCCCCAAGCAGCACACGCAGACCTCCTGCCCTGCACTCCCGTCCCCACTGCAGCAGCGGCCACACAGACAGGACAGCTGAGCTGAGCGACGGCTCAGCTTTCCAATAATGTATGAATGAAGCAGCCTGCCGCTCAGTCATTGGCTGGGCACGCAGGCTGCTTCATTCATACATTATTGGACAGCTGAGCCGTCACTCAGCTCAGCTGTCCCGTCTGTGCGGCCACCGCTGCAGTGGGGTCGGGAGCCGGGGAGCACAGCACCGCAGATCGGATTGGAAGAGAGATCCGATCTGTGGTGTGGCGGGGGCCCTTTTGGAAAGGGGGGCCCGGGGTACATACCCCCCGGGCTCCCCCCTTAATCCGGCTCTGCATACACCCGTATGCGCATGTGCAAGGTCCTAAATGGCATTCGTTTTAGGGCTGCGGTTCAGACAACAGAGGCGTGTCCGGACTGTTGGAGGGGCAGGCCGCAACAGCTGCATTCTGTCACACGCAGCTGCTGCGACCCTTAACATTGCGGGTAGCCGTCTGCCTTCGCAGCTAGGTTGCACAGGCAGAGAGCTACTCGAAACATACAAAATCATCACCGCCGTGCGATGCCTTCGCATGTGGGAGGGGGGGCATGAGCCGGCATGCGGGACGGACTTGCCCTGTGCTGGGCATCCCCGCGCATGTCAAAGAAATTGTTCGTAGATGTGCTTTTCATTACACATATATGATCAGGTCTGAATTAGGACCCATGTTTCTTCCTCCTTCTCTACCTTAGTCTACACAGCAGCTGATCTTTGGAATATATTGGTAAGTATAGGTAAGTATTGAACCCCTCCCATTTACCATGCACTCCCAAGAGGTTTCTCCACAAAGGGGGTTTTCCTCTCCTGGGTGCTGAAGGATGACTCTTTGTGAGTCCAGAGGCTGCCCCAGTATACATTTCTATATAATATATACAGTATAAATATTCTGCATAATTTTTTTTTTATACTTAAACATCTAACAAATGCTTTATGTATTCATTGACTGAGTCTCCATTCTCTACTTTTCACAGGTTCTATAAATTACTAACCTACCAGCATATTTTTGGACGGTGGTAACCAGGGCCGGTTCTTGGGCGCTGTGCGCCCCGGGCGACAATAGGGGGTGTGGCTTCGTACAGGGGGCGTGGTCATTCACGCCCCCTGTACAGACTGAAATGATGTGCGGTGCGCGATGACGTCATCGCGCACCGCACAGTAAAGGACCTCTCCACGAAGGGAAACTAGACGCGTACGCGTCTAGTTTCCCTTCACAGCGGCAGCGGGGGGCAGCAGGCCGCGGGGGGCACAACAGCAGCGGATCTTGCCCTGGTGCGGCGCCCTCCGGATGGCGCCCTGCACCCTCCGGAAGGCGGCGCCCCAGGCAAAAGTCCTGCTTGCCCGTGGCAAGATCCGCTACTGGTGGTAACACCAATGGAGACTTAAGTATGTTGAATGGGTGCAGGGAGACAGAGGGGTTGGGGGTATGGCCCCCTTTGCTGTGGTCACGCCCCTTTTGTGGGAACGTGCGCCTTTAGCACATATTTGTCGATAACCTGGATGCCTCCTCCAGGAGGAGGCAGCCGGTTTGGCATAGCTGAGGTGTGGTGCGGCATACTGGGGGAATGGTGAAGGGGGGGGGGGGGTGATGCTGTGAAGAGGCGGAGCAGGTGGCCATGTCTGCAAAATTGAATTATTGTGAATTATTGTGGTATCGTGGGCCTGCCTCCACTACTCAAGAGATTACAGGCATTGTGAAACAGGAGGCAGGGCCAAGAATCATGTAATCTGCCCCCCAGGCTGCGGGAGGTTGTGTGCAGCTGCGGGGGGTTACAGGCAGATAACAGCTGTCTGGGAGAATTGCCCACTCTTCCAGGGGGCTGGGAGCACCACACGATTTTCAGGAGCCTTCTGGCCATTCCGGGTGAGTAAGCAAGTTGGCATCTCTCAGTGTTGGGAGGTATGCTTGCCAACTCTCCCTGATTGTCACAGATACTCCCTGAAATAGTAGCAATATCCCTGACTCCCTGGAGAGTCTAGCAATCTCCCCAATTGCACCTTACCTCATACTTACATACTTTTGAAGTTTCTGCTCCGGGAGAAAGCCGGAGAGGAGATGCAGGTAGATGGAGATGAGGGAGGCGCCAGACTAGTTGCATCATTAAGCCCCGCCCCATGACGTACATTGCTATGTTTCGTGCATATTTAACTAGGCGTGTGGCTAAAATGATGCGATTACCATAGCATGCTTTATTAGGCCTTGCCCCCCCCCATCCTCGGTGAATGTGGATTCTGTTATTGTTCTCCCCAATCTACCCACTTGGAAGTGGGCAGGATGCGAGAGGGGGGCTCAGGGCGGGATGTACTAAAGGAAAAATGCAGTAAAACCCCCGAAAATGGAGACCCTTGGGAGGTGACGGAGACCCCCCGCAGACCAACTCACAGGTATCGTGGGGGGCCTCCGTCACCACATTGTAATATTGATGGCATATGTTAGTACATCGCTGCGATAAGTGGCGAGGGGCGGCGATGTATCTTAATACATCCCGCCCTCAGTCTTCCATGGTTGCAGGAGCCTACACGAAAAATCGTGTGTCTCTTGCAGATTACCCCTAAAAAAAAAAAAAAAAAAAGGAAATCATTACATTCAAATGGGATCATCAGCGCCATTTCCCTGCATTGGTTATAACTTATAAGGCACAACGGCTACATGCATTTTTAAATAAGGTTTCTCGTGGCCAGTGTTATGGAACCACTTGTGAAATACACGAGCAAGTCCTGAAATGTATCAGTGACTTTTTCATCTTCAAGTAGATCTTACTAACTGCTTTGGGGCTCATTTATATGTGGGTGTAAGTTATTTTTCTGATGCCTCTCAGATGTAGCATTACACGTCCGCGCTGATACTGTAGGTGTGACTTTCACAATCTCCCTGAAATACTTTTTCAAAAGTAAGTATGATCTGAAGCATTAAGGTATCAAATTGTGTAACAGGAGCAGAATTACTGTCCTTGCTGTACTGCTAATAGCCTCATTCCTGCTAACGCTGCTGTATTTCAGGTATTACTCTGCTACTAGCACCGACAGTCCTGCTGCCCCGCACTGCAGTCTGACCAGCACTCATGAAGCATGGAGGCAGGGGGGGTTAAATGCAAAATACACCAGATTAGTTTTACAACAAGTCAAATGATTAATAGAAGATTTTTTCAGAATATTTATAATTAACCATAAAAATTTGAGCATCACAGTGTATTTTAATTGTACACAAAGTGGATCTGATTCAGATGTGTTTGGAGCATGTGTCGCTGCTGCTTACAGGGAAGCAACAGCGACGCACTAATATGGCGTCCGGGGAAACTAGACTCCTCCTGCATGCATTAGTGATCCGTGCGCTTCCTGTGTTTTCTAGGAACATATAAGTGCACAATTTGTGGAAATTGGCCAAATTGAGTGTTTATATACAGGACATACTGTATTGTGATGAACTGGTTCAAACGACTGCATATATACTGTATTTATATCTATATGATATTTCATGTATGTTAAGTGCAATGATACTTGGTAAATGGAACGTTTTCGAATTGGAGTGCTACAAGAGTCTGTACTTGGTATTTGTTCAACATTTTCATAAATGATCTAGATGTGGGTTTAGAGAGTACAATGTCAGTTTTTGCAGATGATACCAAACTGTGGAGGTCATTCCGACCTGTTCGCACACTGCCATTTTTCGCAGCGCAGCAATCAGGTCACTACTGCATATGCGTATGCACCGCAATGCGCAGGCGCGTCGTACAGGTACAAAGCGGATCGTTGTTGAGCGATGGATTTAACGAAGAATCCATTCGCACAGCCGATCGCAAGGAGATTGACAAGAAGAAGGCGTTTATGGGTGTCAACTGACCGTTTTCTGGGAGTGTTTGGGAAAACGCAGGCGTGTCCAAGCGTTTGCAGGGCGGGTGTATGATGTGAATTCCAGGACCAGACAGGCTGAAGTGATCGCAAGGGCTGAGTAAGTTCAGACCTACTCAGAAACTGCACAAAATGTTTTTGCAGAGCTCGGCTGCACAGGCGTTCGCACACTTGCAAATACACTCCCCTATAGGCGGCGACTATCTGATCGCAGCGCTGCAAAAAGTAGCTAGCAAGCGATCAACTCGGAATGACCCCCTGTGTAAGGTTATAAATTAGGAGGGGATGCTAAGGGCCAAATGTAATAGAGTGAGAGATTTGGTAAGGTTTTGCAGGTGTTTTTTAAGTGGCAATCATTTACACAGCAAGACCAACCTGGTTTTGCAGTGTAAATGATTGCCACTTTTAAAAAAAACTGCAAAACCTTACCAAATCTCTCAATTTCTGAAATTCTCACTCTATTACATTTGGCCCTAAGTCTCTACAGAACGACTTATTTAGATTAGAAACATGGGCAGCAAAATGGAAAATGTGGTTCAACATAGACAAATGTAAGGTAATGCACTTTGGTAGCAAGAACAGAAACACTACCTACATTACAAACTAAATGGGGAGAAACTAGGGGATTCTGTAATGGAAAAAGATTTGGGGAGAAACTAGAGGATTCTGTACTGGAAAAATATTTCGGTGTTCACATTGATAACAAACTTAGCAGTAGTACCCAAAGTAGGAATGCAGCAAAACAGGCAAACAATGTATTAGTATGCATAAATGCATAAAGCGTGGAATTGATGCAAGGGATTAGAGTTTTATACTTCCATTGTACAAATCACTGGTGCGGCCACATCTCGAATACTGTGCACAACTATGGACACCATCCTATAAAAAGAACATCCTGGAACTAGAAAAGGTTCAAAGACGGGCAACCAAATTGATTAAGGGGATGGAGACGCTAGAATGCGAGGAAAGGCTTGATAGGCTAGGCATGTTTACACTGGAAAAAAGGAGATAAAGAGGGGACATGAGTAATATTTACAAATATATAAGGGGTCAATACACAAAGCTAGCGGCGGATTTGTTTTTGGTAAGATCACCACAAAGGATACGGGACACCTGCTTAGGTTAGAGGAGAAGAGATTTAACACTCTGAGATGGAAGGGTTTCTTCACGGTAAGGACAATACGTACTTGGAATTTCCTGCCTGAGAAAGTAGTAATGGCGGACTCGTCACTACTTTTAAGAATGGGCTAGATAAATTCCTAATGGATAAGGATATTCAGGGTTATGGTGAATAAATCATGCACTTTAATAATAAAATATAATAACTATAAAAAAAGAAGAGAGGAATGGACACAAAAGTTAAACATCCACCAAAGTAAAAATTAGTGATCTCCTACTAATAGGTTGAACTCGATGGACAAATTATCTTTTTTGAACCTAAAAAACTATGTATGTTAATACTTATTTTGTCGTGTTTATTTTGAAATATTGGGGGTAATTCTGAGTTGATCGCAGCAGCAATTTTGTTAGCAGTTGGGCAAAACCATGTGCATTGCAGGGGAGACAGATATAACATGTGCATAGAGAGTTAGATTTGGGTGTGGTGTGTTCAATCTGCAACCTAAATTGCAGTGTAAAAATAAAGCAGCCAGTATTTACCCTGCACAGAAACAAAATAACCCACCTAAATCTAACTCTCTCTGCACATGTTATATCTGCCTCGCCTGCAGTGCACATGGTTTTGCCCAACTGCTAACAAAATTCCTGCTGCGATCAACTCAGAATTACCCCCATTATTTATAACGGTACAAATGTTTTGTAATACTCTGAATGTATCCAAGGGTGTCTAACATTGTACCTAATACCAGTGGCGGATTTAAAGGGGGGCGGAAAGGGCGATCCCTGTACACCTGCCCTGCACATTTGAGAAGCCACCGCCGTGCCGTGGCAAGATGATCTGACTCCACTAGATCTGATCTACAGTGTATTGGCTGCCGGCAGAGCACTGACTGAGTGTGAGACTGCCGCTGCCTAATACAGATAGTATATGGTCCTGTGATGGGATGCGGTTACGTGGCCGGTGCACTGGATCCTGGCGGTCAGCATACTGATGCCAGGATCCCGAAGACTGACAATGCCACCAGCCACAATACTGGCTAACAGTGGCTATTCCCACTCGTGGGTGTCCATGACACCCAAAGGGGGCTTTTTGGTGCTCAGCCCCCCTGCCGGCATTCTGCTGCTGGGGTCCCGGCGTCGGTATGATGACTGCTGGGATCCTGTGCGCCGGCTACATAACCCCATCTCGCTGTGATTACCCATTCTTTAAAGTAAAACTGAATTCATTTTAAAACCTGTGTGATTCTTGGCTCTGGGGTCAGGTTACCTTAATCTCTCTGCAAGGGAATGGGTGTCTACTGCAAGAAGCAATCATACCCACTAGTGAGTGTTAATGGAGAATCTGCACCTAGCATAGAGATGCAGCAAGTTTTGAGGATGAGAGCAGAAATCCGCAAGAAGTGACGGAAGTTCAAAAACAATTCAATAGCTTCTGGTCACTTTCGATGGGAACTATGGGCTCCCAAAAACAGTTGAATTCCCCCCAAAAGGGGCTCTTTAGTCTTGCACAGACGCACAGCTGTAGACGTAGACCAGGGGAAGTGCTGATAAAAGCATTAGTATATAGCCGCAGATGCTACTACAGCAAAACACGCTAAAGCGGTCGCAGCAGCGCCTCTGAATCAGACTGTAACTGTGCTCATCCCCGTATGATCATCACTGTATAATACATGTGCATGTTACATAAGAGAAGAAGTCAGCCCAAAGCTCATTACACTTATCCCTCTCCTCTCACTAGTTTAGTTATGCAAAAAGATTTGTTGGCTGAAAATCTCTGTTCAGCCTCTCAAATCTGGGACATTTATACCCCACACACATTGGTGCTGAGCCTGTCTTGCATGTTTTTGCACTGCGCATGCCATATAACCAAGCGTATACAAGTATGGACGATGCAGAGTGGGACGCATTTTATTCTGATTTACATTTGCGACTGAAGCAGTACAACTAATCTGTATAGGGGTGTTTTTATGTTGGCTACGCAGTGGCACCAAGAAGGGGGGGCAGGGACTGTTTACCATGCCAAGGCTTGTTGGAGGGGCCATCCGGTGCTAGCTATACACAGAATTATTCCTAACTCATTTTAAAAAAAACACAAGAAGTATTTACCAGGCAGAGTTCACTGGATTTCAATTGCAGGTTTCTCTAACAGAGACGCCATAGTCTCTCCTCTTCCCCGAATATTGTGAGAGTGTTATGATTCCCGTACTCCAGACCAGAGGAGATCTTATGGCAGAGGTCTGAGTACTGGAAAGATATGCTGGTTACGGGAGCAGGAAAGCCTAGTAACCCCTGGCGCCCTAACTCCGTTGTCTCGCCCGTGTTATCAGAAATCCCCTGCGAGACTATGGTTGCTTGAGCCCATGGCAGCCGCGTTTGAAGGGCGGATTATGTCTGCCCAACTTCGATGCCCCCTCAGGTCTTAATGGGAGACAAAGGGAAATCCGAGACAGGGTGATAACAAGGGGCCCTCTGACTAAGCAACCAGGCCAGGGGCTACAAGCTAACTAACTTAAACCAAAAGTATGTGCGGACAAACCGCCAGGGAAAAGGACAACCAAAGATCCACTGATCCGTTACTCCTATCCAGCACCGCTGGATACCAGAGTGGATTTGTGGGAGCGGAATCCTCCGCAAAAGCTCCGGAACACAATGAAACTAAATAATAAACAGTAAGCGGTCAAGCCGCAACACACGGCTACGCCGTGACTCACGAACACCACAGGATGTTAAAGGTGCTCGGTCGGACTCCAGGAATAGATGACAACTTCCGAGTACAGGACCACTGAGGACAGGAACAACCGGATTGAGCAGGACTGGAAACTCTCTGTAACTGACACAGCAAACAGGAAGCTATCACCGGCGTCTGTGAGAAGTCCTGAGAGTGCTTAAATTTGGGAGCCCTCCAATCAAGATCCAGACAGGGTAATCACATAATCATGCCGTGCAGCTGCATGCTGTACGGCCAGGATACACTTGAACTGATTAATTAAGACCCAGCAACGGGGAACGCGGTCCGAGCGTGGCGTCCCCGTTGCTAGGGTCTGAGCGGCTCCGTGCGCCCGGCGTCTAGCGTTGCTAGGGAGCCGGCGGCTGTCTGCCTGCGGCGTCCCTAGTTGCTAGGCGCCGGGCCGCACTGACGGGCGGACCCTCGGCGCCTAACAGTACCCCCCCTTTGAGGAGGGGTCAAGGAACCCCTAAGGCCAGGTTTCTGCGGAAATTCTCGAAAAAATGCCCTTTTGAGCCTCGGGGCATGGAGATCCTCATCCAGGACCCAAGACCTTTCTTCTGGACCATAACCTCTCCAATGTACCAAAAAATAAAGCCGACCCCGGGACAACTTGGAATCGAGAACCTTCTCCACCAAGAACTCCTGCTGACCCTGTACATCTATTGGTGATTTCCCCTGAGAGATCTTGCGAGGAAATCTACTGGACGAAACATATGGTTTTAACAAGGAGCAATGGAAGGTATTTCCGATCCGTAAAGTTTTTGGTAAACGTAACCGGAAAGCAACTGGATTGACTTTTTTGATAATATGAAATGGTCCAATAAATTTAGGACCCAATCTGGCTGAGGTTTGTCGAAGTTTAATGTTGCGAGTCGACAACCATACCCTATCTCCTACTTTAAAAGTGCACGGCCGCCGGAGCCTGTCAGAAAAATTTTTCTCCCGAAATGCCGCTTTTCTGAGAGCCAGGTGCACTTTTCTCCAAATGAGTTTGAGATGAGAGGTCAAGGTCAGTGAGGAGACAGAGGAATGTTGAAAAAAGGAATTAGCTCTGGGGTGAAAACCAAAAACTGTAAAAAATGGAGACACATTGGTGGAGGAATGACAGGCATTGTTGTAAGCAAACTCCGCCAATGGAAGAAACTCAGACCAGTCATTTTGGAGTTTGGCCGAGTACAAACGCAAATATTGTTTTAATGATTGATTAACTCGCTCAGTCTGCCCGTTGGATTGGGGATGGTAGCCAGACGTTAAAGATAATTTCATCTTTAATGAGGCACAAAAAGACTTCCAAAATTGTGCAATGAATTGTGGACCCCGATCAGAGACAATATCAGTGGGTAACCCATGGAGTCTGAAAACATGGCGGAGGAACAAGACTGCCAATCCCTGGGCAGATGGCAATCGGGGAAGAGCAATGAAATGGGCCATTTTGCTAAAACGGTCCACTACCACCCATATGACTCGGCATCCGGCTGACAGAGGGAGGTCCACCACAAAATCCATGGAAATATGAGACCATGGCCTAAGAGGAACATTCAAGGGCATAAGTTGACCGATAGGCAAGGAACGGGGAACCTTATGCTGTGCACAGACCTGACGCACCTGGGTAACATGTTGTTCTATAGAGTCAGAATATATCAAAATATCGTCTAAGTAGACTACAACGAATCTTCCAAGAAATTCACGGAGCACATCGTTAATGAGATCCTGGAAAACTGCCGGAGCGTTAGACAGGCCGAATGGCATAACCAGATACTCATAGTGACCCGACTGAGTACTGAATGCCGTTTTCCACTCATCCCATGACTTGATCCGGATGAGGTTATATGCTCCTCTCAGGTCAATCTTAGAAAAAATCACAGCCGAACGTAGCTGATCAAAGAGGACAGAAATCAGCGGCAAAGGGTAAGTATTTTTTACTGAGATCTTATTCAAGGCTCTAAAGTCAATGCAAGGTCTGAGTGATCCATCCTTCTTCTCCACGAAGAAGAAGCCTGCACTTAAAGGGGATTTAGATGGCCTGATAAATCCTTTCCCTAGGCTTTCTTTAACATACTCATTCATGGCCACAGTTTCAGGTCCGGACAATGCATATAACCTTCCCTTAGGCAAAGTGGCACCAGGAATTAGCTCAATAGCACAATCATAAGGCCTATGGGGAGGCAGAATGTCCGCATTGCCCTTGGAAAATACATCAACAAAATCCTGGTATTCCACAGGAATGGGTGCGGGAATGACAGCAGCTATTCTGATGGGAAACGTAATACATTCCTTATTACAGATGGTACCGCATTGTGAGATCTCCCCCGACTGCCAATCAATGATGGGATTATGAAAGGCCAGCCAAGGGTGACCCAGAACCACTGGAACTGCTGGGCAATGGGTAAGGAAAAACTCAATTTTTTCAGAATGCAGAGCTCCTACCGAAAGTAGAACAGGAGGTGTACAGAGAGAGATAACCCCATTGGACAAGGGACTCCCATCTAAACCATGCATGGTGATACACCTACCCAAGGCTAACTGAGGAATACCTAAGGCCTTGGCCCATGTTAAATCCATAAAGTTCCCTGCAGCTCCACTGTCCACAAAAGCCGAGACCGAGGAACAGAGGCTGCCAAAGGAAACTTTAGCTGGGACTAACAGTGAATTATTTGAGGAGATAAGCTGCAGACCAAAGTGAACCCCCTCACAAATCACTTGGTCGAGGCGTTTCCCGACTTGTTCGGACAACTACGGGCAAAATGTCCCTTACCTCCACAGTATAAACAAAGACCAGAATTTTGCCTTCTGGTTCTTTCTTCAGGAGACAGTTTGGAGAGGCCTATCTGCATGGGCTCCTCTATGTCCACAGGAATGGAAAAAACACAAGGAGTAGACCCGACAGATGCTCCTTTTTCAGCCCTCCGCTCTCTGAGACGACGATCAATCTTAATAGAGAGCTCCATGAGTTTATCGAGAGTCTCAGGAGCGGGATACTGAAGGAGACTGTCTTTTATAGACTCGGATAAGCCGAGGCGAAACTGACTGCGCAGGGCTGGGTCATTCCATCCACAGTCGTTTGACCAACGGCGAAACTCCGTACAATAAATCTCTGCGGGATTCCTACCCTGTCTGAGAGCACACAACTGACTCTCGGCGGATGCCTCTCTATCAGGGTCGTCATACAATAGCCCTAAAGACCCCAGAAAGGCGTCTACAGACAATAAAGCCGGATCGTCTGTTCTTAAACCAAAAAGCCCAGGTCTGAGGATCCCCCTGAAGTAAGGAAATAATAATTCCAACCCGCTGAGATTCCGTACCTGAAGAGACTGGTCTTAAACGAAAATAAAGTTTACAAGACTCTTTAAAATTAAAAAAACTGCTTTCTATCCCCAGAAAAACGGTCAGGCAAATGCATTTTTGGTTCAGGAATGACCCTCGGGGAAGTCCGTAACAGATCTTCCTGTGACCTCACCCGAAGGGACAGATCCTGAACCATCTGAGTAAGTTCTTGAATCTGGCTAACTAGAAGCTGGCCAGGATTTGGCCCAACACCGGTGGGATTCATGAGGCCGACAAATCTTCCAACTGAATAAGGGAAAAAATTAAATCCTGTTTAATTTTAAATTTTAGTCTGGCCGGTGATAATGTTATGATTCCCGTACTCCAGACCAGAGGAGATCTTATGGCAGAGGTCTGAGTACTGGAAAGATATGCTGGTTACGGGAGCAGGAAAGCCTAGTAACCCCTGGCGCCCTAACTCCATTGTCTCGCCCGTGTTATCAGAAATCCCCTGCGAGACTATGGTTGCTTGAGCCCATGGCAGCCGCGTTTGAAGGGCGGATTATGTCTGCCCAACTTCGATGCCCCCTCAGGTCTTAATGGGAGACAAAGGGAAATCCGAGACAGGGTGATAACAAGGGGCCCTCTGACTAAGCAACCAGGCCAAGGGCTACAAGCTAACTAACTTAAACCAAAAGTATGTGCGGACAAACCGCCAGGGAAAAGGACAACCAAAGATCCACTGATCCGTTACTCCTATCCAGCACCGCTGGATACCAGAGTGGATTTGTGGGAGCGGAATCCTCCGCAAAAGCTCCGGAACACAATGAAACTAAATAATAAACAGTAAGCGGTCAAGCCGCAACACACGGCTACGCCGTGACTCACGAACACCACAGGATGTTAAAGGTGCTCGGTCGGACTCCAGGAATAGATGACAACTTCCGAGTACAGGACCACTGAGGACAGGAACAACCGGATTGAGCAGGACTGGAAACTCTCTGTAACTGACACAGCAAACAGGAAGCTATCACCGGCGTCTGTGAGAAGTCCTGAGAGTGCTTAAATTTGGGAGCCCTCCAATCAAGATCCAGACAGGGTAATCACATAATCATGCCGTGCAGCTGCATGCTCTCCGGCCAGGATACACTTGAACTGATTAATTAAGACCCAGCAACGGGGAACGCGGTCCGAGCGTGGCGTCCCCGTTGCTAGGGTCTGAGCGGCTCCGTGCGCCCGGCGTCTAGCGTTGCTAGGGAGCCGGCGGCTGTCTGCCTGCGGCGTCCCTAGTTGCTAGGCGCCGGGCCGCACTGACGGGCGGACCCTCGGCGCCTAACAGAGAGGGACTAATGATCAGTTTGACAACCCTATTAACACACCCATGCAGTTGAAAGCCCTAATTAGTCTTCTGTGACTCTAAAAGTCCAAAGACTTGGACTGGGCCTAAATGGATGAAGAACCCACCCTCTCTTCTTCCATCCAACCCCAGGAACCCTTTCCAACTTTTAATAAAAGCCAGAAGCTCCCAGCAGAGCCAATGCAATATTCCTGGGCTGTTAAAACACACAGGTAAGAAACCTGGTGCAAAAAAAATAAAATAAAATTATGTGTGTGTTAGAGATGAGCGGGTTCGGTTCCTCGGAAACCGAACCCGCCCGAACTTCAGTTTTTTTTACACGGGTCCGAGCGACTCGGATCTTCCCGCCTTGCTCGGTTAACCCGAGCGCGCCCGAACGTCATCATCCCGCTGTCGGATTCTCGCGAGGCTCGGATTCTATCGCGAGACTCGGATTCTATATAAGGAGCCGCGCGTCGCCGCCATTTCACACGTGCATTGAGATTGATAGGGAGAGGACGTGGCTGGCGTCCTCTCCGTTTATAGAGAGTGAGACTACTAGAGTAGAGAGAGACACAGTATTATTTACTTTAGTAATTTTGGGGAGCATTAGGAGGAGTACTACTACTTGCTGAAGTGATAGTGTGACTGTATATCTGACTTGTGGGGGAGACAGTGGGGAGCAGTTAGAGTCTGAGAGCAGGAGTACATATTTTAACGTACAGTGCACACTTTTGCTGGCACTCTGCTGCCAGAGTGCCACACTGCCATTGTGACCACACTGACCACCAGTATATATTGTGATTGTCTGCTTAGGAGTACTACTTGCAAGTTGCTGATAGTGTGACCAGTGACCTGACCACCAGTTTAATTAATCACCACCAGTTTAATATATATATATATATATATATATATATATATAATTGTATATAATATATATATAATTGTATATGTATACCACCTACCCGTGTTTTTTTTTTTCTTTCTTCTTGATACATACTACTATAGTAGCTTACTGTAGCAGTCTGCGGTGTTGCTGAGCTGACAGTGTCCAGCAGGTCCGTCATCAGTCATTACATAATAAATATATATACCTGTCCGGCTGCAGTACTAGTGATATTATATATATATATATATATATATATATTAATTTCATCTCATTATCATCCAGTCTATATTAGCAGCAGACACAGTACGGTAGTCCACGGCTGTAGCTACCTCTGTGTCGGCAGTCGCTGGTCCATCCATAATTGTATACCACCTACCCGTGGTTTTTTTTTTTCTCTTTCTTCTTGATACATACTACTATAGTAGCTTACTGTAGCAGTCTGCGGTGCTGCTGAGCTGACAGTGTCCAGCAGGTCCGTCATCAGTCATTACATAATAAATATATATACCTGTCCGGCTGCAGTACTAGTGATATTATATATATATATATATTAATTTCATCTCATTATCATCCAGTCTATATTAGCAGCAGACACAGTACGGTAGTCAACGGCTGTAGCTACCTCTGTGTCGGCAGTCGCTGGTCCATCCATAATTGTATACCACCTACCCGTGGTTTTTTTTTTCTCTTTCTTCTTGATACATACTACTATAGTAGCTTACTGTAGCAGTCTGCGGTGCTGCTGAGCTGACAGTGTCCAGCAGGTCCGTCATCAGTCATTACATAATAAATATATATACCTGTCCGGCTGCAGTACTAGTGATATTATATATATATATATATATATAAATTTCATCTCATTATCATCCAGTCTATATTAGCAGCAGACACAGTACGGTAGTCCACGGCTGTAGCTACCTCTGTGTCGGCAGTCGCTGGTCCATCTATAATTGTATACCACCTACCCGTGGTTTTTTTTTTTCTCTTTCTTCTTGATACATACTACTATAGTAGCTTACTGTAGCAGTCTGCGGTGCTGCTGAGCTGACAGTGTCCAGCAGGTCCGTCATCAGTCATTACATAATAAATATATATACCTGTCCGGCTGCAGTACTAGTGATATTATATATATATATATATTAATTTCATCTCATTATCATCCAGTCTATATTAGCAGCAGACACAGTACGGTAGTCCACGGCTGTAGCTACCTCTGTGTCGGCAGTCGCTGGTCCATCCATAATTGTATACCACCTACCCGTGGTTTTTTTTTTCTCTTTCTTCTTGATACATACTACTATAGTAGCTTACTGTAGCAGTCTGCGGTGCTGCTGAGCTGACAGTGTCCAGCAGGTCCGTCATCAGTCATTACATAATAAATATATATACCTTTCCGGCTGCAGTACTAGTGATATTATATATATATATATATATATATATATTAATTTCATCTCATTATCATCCAGTCTATATTAGCAGCAGACACAGTACGGTAGTCCACGGCTGTAGCTACCTCTGTGTCGGCAGTCGCTGGTCCATCCATAAGTATACTAGTATCCATCCATCTCCATTGTTTACCTGAGGTGCCTTTTAGTTGTGCCTATTAAAATATGGAGAACAAAAATGTTGAGGTTCCAAAATTAGGGAAAGATCAAGATCCACTTCCACCTCGTGCTGAAGCTGCTGCCACTAGTCATGGCCGAGACGATGAAATGCCAGCAACGTCGTCTGCCAAGGCCGATGCCCAATGTCATAGTACAGAGCATGTAAAATCCAAAACACCAAATATCAGTAAAAAAAGGACTCCAAAATCTAAAATAAAATTGTCGGAGGAGAAGCGTAAACTTGCCAATTGCCATTTACCACATGGAGTGGCAAGGAACGGCTGAGGCCCTGGCCTATGTTCATGGCTAGTGGTTCAGCTTCACATGAGGATGGAAGCACTCAGCCTCTCGCTACAAAAATGAAAAGACTCAAGCTGGCAAAAGCACCGCAAAGAACTGTGCATTCTTCCAAATCCCAAATCCACAAGGAGAGTCCAATTGTGTCGGTTGCGATGCCTGACCTTCCCAACACTGGACGTGAAGAGCATGCGCCTTCCACCATTTGCACGCCCCCTGCAAGTGCTGGAAGGAGCACCCGCAGTCCAGTTCCTGATAGTCAGATTGAAGATGTCAGTGTTGAAGTACACCAGGATGAGGAGGATATGGGTGTTGCTGGCGCTGGGGAGGAAATTGACAAGGAGGATTCTGATGGTGAGGTGGTTTGTTTAAGTCAGGCACCCGGGGAGACACCTGTTGTCCGTGGGAGGAATAGGGCCGTTGACATGCCTGGTGAAAATACCAAAAAAATCAGCTCTTCGGTGTGGAAGTATTTCAACAGAAATGCGGACATTTGTCAAGCCGTGTGTTGCCTTTGTCAAGCTGTAATAAGTAGGGGTAAGGACGTTAACCACCTCGGAACATCCTCCCTTATACGTCACCTGCAGCGCATTCATAATAAGTCAGTGACAAGTTCAAAAACTTTGGGCGACAGCGGAAGCAGTCCACTGACCAGTAAATCCCTTCCTCTTGTAACCAAGCTCACGCAAACCACCCCACCAACTCCCTCAGTGTCAATTTCCTCCTTCCCCAGGAATGCCAATAGTCCTGCAGGCCATGTCACTGGCAATTCTGACGAGTCCTCTCCTGCCTGGGATTCCTCCGATGCATCCTTGCGTGTAACGCCTACTGCTGCTGGCGCTGCTGTTGTTGCTGCTGGGAGTCGATGGTCATCCCAGAGGGGAAGTCGTAAGCCCACTTTTACTACTTCCACCAAGCAATTGACTGTCCAACAGTCCTTTGCGAGGAAGATGAAATATCACAGCAGTCATCCTGTTGCAAAGCGGATAACTGAGGCCTTGACAACTATGTTGGTGTTAGACGTGCGTCCGGTATCCGCCGTTAGTTCACAGGGAACTAGGCAATTTCTTGAGGTAGTGTGCCCCCGTTACCAAATACCATCTAGGTTCCACTTCTCTAGGCAGGCGATACCGAGAATGTACACGGACGTCAGAAAAAGACTCACCAGTGTCCTAAAAAATGCAGTTGTACCCAATGTCCACTTAACCACGGAAATGTGGACAAGTGGAGCAGGGCAGGGTCAGGACTATATGACTGTGACAGCCCACTGGGTAGATGTATGGACTCCCGCCGCAAGAACAGCAGCGGCGGCACCAGTAGCAGCATCTCGCAAACGCCAACTCTTTCCTAGGCAGGCTACGCTTTGTATCACCGGTTTCCAGAATACGCACACAGCTGAAAACCTCTTACGGCAACTGAGGAAGATCATCGCGGAATGGCTTACCCCAATTGGACTCTCCTGTGGATTTGTGGCATCGGACAACGCCAGCAATATTGTGTGTGCATTAAATATGGGCAAATTCCAGCACGTCCCATGTTATGCACATACCTTGAATTTGGTGGTGCAGAATTTTTTAAAAAACGACAGGGGCGTGCAAGAGATGCTGTCGGTGGCCAGAAGAATTGCGGGACACTTTCGGCGTAGAGGCACCACGTACAGAAGACTGGAGCACCACCAAAAACGCCTGAACCTGCCCTGCCATCATCTGAAGCAAGAAGTGGTAACGAGGTGGAATTCAACCCTATATATGCTTCAGAGGTTGGATGAGCAGCAAAAGGCCATTCAAGCCTATACAATTGAGCACGATATAGGAGGTGGAATGTACCTGTCTCAAGCGCAGTGGAGAATGATTTCAACGTTGTGCAAGGTTCTGCAACCTTTTGAACTTGCCACACGTGAAGTCAGTTCAGACACTGCCAGCCTGAGTCAGGTCATTCCCCTCATCAGGCTTTTGCAGAAGAAGCTGGAGGCATTGAAGGAAGAGCTAAAAGGGAGCGATTCTGCTAGGCATGTGGGACTTGTGGATGGAGCCCTTAATTCGCTTAACAAGGATTCACGGGTGGTCAATCTGTTGAAATCAGAGCACTACATTTTGGCCACCGTGCTCGATCCTAGATTTAAAACCTACCTTGGATCTCTCTTTCCGGCAGACACAAGTCTGCTGGGGTTCAAAGACCTGCTGGTGACAAAATTGTCAAGTCAAGCGGAACGCGACCTGTCAACATCTCCTCCTTCACATTCTCCCGCAACTGGGGGTGCGAGGAAAAGGCTCAGAATTCCGAGCCCACCCGCTGGCGGTGATGCAGGGCAGTCTGGAGCTACTGCTGATGCTGACATCTGGTCCGGACTGAAGGACCTGACAACGATTACGGACATGTCGTCTACTGTCACTGCATATGATTCTCTCCCCATTGAAAGAATGGTGGAGGATTATATGAGTGACCGCATCCAAGTAGGCACGTCAGACAGTCCGTACTTATACTGGCAGGAAAAAGAGGCAATTTGGAGGCCCTTGCACAAACTGGCTTTATTCTACCTAAGTTGCCCTCCCACAAGTGTGTACTCCGAAAGAGTGTTTAGTGCCGCCGCTCACCTTGTCAGCAATCGGCGTACGAGGTTACTTCCAGAAAATGTGGAGAAGATGATGTTCATTAAAATGAATTATAATCAATTCCTCCGTGGAGACATTGACCAGCAGCAATTGCCTCCACAAAGTACACAGGGAGCTGAGATGGTGGATTCCAGTGGGGACGAATTGATAATCTGTGAGGAGCGGGATGTACACGGTGATATATCGGAGGATGATGATGAGGTGGACATCTTGCCTCTGTAGAGCCAGTTTGTGCAAGGAGAGATTAATTGCTTCTTTTTCGGTGGGGGTCCAAACCAACCCGTCATTTCAGTCACAGTCGTGTGGCAGACCCTGTCACTGAAATGATGGGTTGGTTAAAGTGTGCATGTCCTGTTTATACAACACAAGGGTGGGTGGGAGGGCCCAAGGACAATTCCATCTTGCACCTCTTTTTTCTTTCATTTTTATTTGCGTCATGTGCTGTTTGGGGAGTGTTTTTTGGAAGGGCCATCCTGCGTGACACTGCAGTGCCACTCCTAGATGGGCCAGGTGTTTGTGTCGGCCACTAGGGTCGCTTAGCTTACTCACACAGCTACCTCATTGCGCCTCTTTTTTTCTTCTTTGCGTCATATGCTGTTTGGGGAGTGTTTTTTGGAAGGGCCATCCTGCGTGACACTGCAGTGCCACTCCTAGATGGGCCAGGTGTTTGTGTCGGCCACTAGGGTCGCTTAGCTTACTCACACAGCTACCTCATTGCGCCTCTTTTTTTCTTCTTTGCGTCATGTGCTGTTTGGGGAGTGTTTTTTGGAAGGGCCATCCTGCGTGACACTGCAGTGCCACTCCTAGATGGGCCAGGTGTTTGTGTCGGCCACTAGGGTCGCTTAGCTTACTCACACAGCTACCTCATTGCGCCTCTTTTTTTCTTCTTTGCGTCATGTGCTGTTTGGGGAGTGTTTTTTGGAAGGGCCATCCTGCGTGACACTGCAGTGCCACTCCTAGATGGGCCAGGTGTTTGTGTCGGCCACTAGGGTCGCTTAGCTTACTCACACAGCTACCTCATTGCGCCTCTTTTTTTCTTCTTTGCGTCATGTGCTGTTTGGGGAGTGTTTTTTGGAAGGGCCATCCTGCGTGACACTGCAGTGCCACTCCTAGATGGGCCAGGTGTTTGTGTCGGCCACTAGGGTCGCTTATCTTACTCACACAGCTACCTCATTGCGCCTCTTTTTTTCTTCTTTGCGTCATGTGCTGTTTGGGGAGTGTTTTTTGGAAGGGCCATCCTGCCTGACACTGCAGTGCCACTCCTAGATGGGCCAGGTGTTTGTGTCGGCCACTAGGGTCGCTTAGCTTAGTCATCCAGCGACCTCGGTGCAAATTTTAGGACTAAAAATAATATTGTGAGGTGTGAGGTATTCAGAATAGACTGAAAATGAGTGGAAATTATGGTTTTTGAGGTTAATAATACTTTGGGATCAAAATGACCCCCAAATTCTATGATTTAAGCTGTTTTTTAGTGTTTTTTGAAAAAAACACCCGAATCCAAAACACACCCGAATCCGACAAAAAAAATTCGGTGAGGTTTTGCCAAAACGCGGTCGAACCCAAAACACGGCCGCGGAACCGAACCCAAAACCAAAACACAAAACCCGAAAAATTTCAAGTGCACATCTCTAGTGTGTGTGTGTGTGTGTATATATATATATATATCCACGCCGTAAGGATGAACAGAAAGTACAGTGCTGACAAAGATGTAGAACAGAAAATCATTAATTTTCAGTCGCCAGGCCTTTTAGCATGGAGCGTAAAATCAATTTATTTCTATTTTTTGCTGAGAACAACACGACTCTGTGACATTCAGATCCAAGAGCACATGGAGAGCACAGCAGCCGCAGGCCAGGCAAAGGGTGGATGGGTGGTGTACTCTGGGGTAATACATTCTGTTCAAACACCAGCGATCACAGCTACAGTATCTCATCAAGTCCTGACTGCCTAGTCTCTGCTAGCACCGGCACAATCTATATGGAGCGTCCCTAGTAGGGCACAGAGTACAATGAATGAGAGATGGAGGGGAATTACATGTGGGCCCTCATTCTGAGTTGTTCGCTCGCTAGCTGCTTTTAGCAGCATTGCACACGCTAAGACGCCGCCTACTGGGAGTGAATCTTAGCTTAGCAGAATTGCGAACGAAAGATTCGCATAATTGAATTTGCGAATAGAAATTTCTTAGCAGTTTCTGAGTAGCTCGGGACTTACTCTGCCACTGCGATCAGTTCAGTCAGTTTCGTTCCTGGTTTAACATCACAAACACTCCCAGCGTTCGCTCCCAGACACTCCCCCGTTTCTCCAGCCACTCCCGCGTTTTTCCCAGAAACGGCAGCGTTTTTCAGCACACACCCATTAAACGGCCAGTTTCCGCCCAGAAACACCCACTTCCTGTCAATCACACTCCGATCACCAGAACGATGAAAATTCCTCGTTATGCCGTGAGTAAAAAAACTAACTTTTGGGTAAAATAACTAAGCGCATGCGCTCTGCGAACATTGCGCATGCGCAGTTTGCGACAAATCGCTCCGTTGCGAAAACCACTAACGAGCGAACAACCCGGAATGAGGGCCGTGATTCCTAGATCTGCTTCTCGTCCTCAGCGAAGGTGAGTTATGTAAGGACAAGCTAAAAAAAACTTCAAGCCAGGAAAAAGTATTCTAATCAGTATTGGATGTATACCAGTGAAGGCTGCATGTACAGTACAGAACATTAGTAATAGGTGCAATTAACAACAATCCAACAGTCTCATCTGTTTCTTAGCTATTGTTCTTGTTGGATTTCACTTATGCACAGTTGAAAACATCAGCTATAAGGCATGCGATATGTATTGTACATTAGCCAACAGAGAATTGTCTCTGTAGTATATTTATGTTTTCTGCAACGGGGTGCTCTGGGTTCCACAGGGATAACATCGGGGTGTAGAGTAGGATCTTGATCCGAGGCACCAACAGGCTAAAAGCTTTGACTGTTCCCAAGATGCTCAGCGCCGCCTCCTCTATAACCCCGCCTCCGTGCACAGGAGCTCAGTTTGTAAGTTGGTGCCTGCAGTGCAGGACACTAACAGGCAGGGCTGCTCCAGCAGCCCTGAAAAGAGCTTTTTAAAGAAGATAGAAGACTTCAAGGGCTGCAGCAGGGGCACTCTAGTGCTAGATATCATTCTAATATCTTCTGCTGCAGCTCCATCACCTCCCCCAGCGGCGCTGTATACTCCCGCGTCCCTGGTTGCCGAGTCCTTACAGCGGAGGCTCCGGTTCTTCACCCAAGGCACACACACTAACCGAAGTTCTCCGGGATCGCATGGCCGCATCTAGGGAGGAGGTAAGAGGGTCAAATCGTGATCCGTCGTGGCCATTGGGAGACGGGCCGCGCGCGCTGGTGTGGACATTGTGTTGGTACAGGGACCCCACTAGACCACCAGGGCAGGGGCACAGGTTGGAATCTCCTATAATCCGTTTTATTGCGGCCCGCAGTACCCGGTGGTGAAGTCCAGCAAGGGGATAAGGCTCTGACCTGTAGCCCCTCCCCCAGCCCCATGGCGCCATTTACAGTAAATGCTCCCGCCCTGGAGCTGCATCTCTCTGTCTCCCTCACTCCCTGTCCGCTTTTGGCGCCATCACAACATGCTGCGCTGATTCTGGGACTGCTGGGCACTGTCTCCTCTGTAAAGCCGCCTGCATCATCAGCGCTGTGCATTTACAGGACACTTAAGTATTCTACATGTCATTTAGACAGTGTTAGTTAAGAACAAGTGCATTACTACAGGGATATTTAGTACAAGTACCCTGTGATATATACATCCAGTCTTTACTGTGCATTGTTATATCTATATACCTATATAGCTTTACTTAGTGGTACAGTTGTACTTAGTATTGCTAGTCCAGTGTAGCTTTATTGTTGGTAATAATTTCTGCATTGTATATGTGACTGAGTGTGTGCCAATAGCTGCTGTGTGATCTCTATTTCGTGTATCCCACACATATTGCTATCCCTATATTCTGTACCCTGTGGGGGGCTAAGTGCGTCAGGGTCCTCATAAATATAGTGTTTCACAGGATATACTACTTTGGTATTTTTCTCTGTGTGTTTCAGTCACCATATACCTGTTAAATCCTCTGTTTGTGCACTGCTTGTAGCATACCTCCCAACTTTTAACTTGTCAGAAGAGGGACACACGCTCGGCGAAGCCGTGCGCGCTCCCGTTAAGGGGTGTGGCCTAGTAAAAGGGGGGTGGCCTAGGAAAAGGGCGTGGCTCCGTGGGAGGACCCGCGATCGCGAGCCATGCTCCCGTTTTCATCACTGAGGGTGACAGTCCCCAAAAAACGGGACTGTCCCGCGAAAATCGGGACAGTTGGGAGGTATGTTGTTTTTTGTCAGGTAATTTGTCTGCTTATATTGTACTGTTACACCCTAAGGTTACGCTTACATATCATGTCTGCTAAACAGGGTGGTCGATCTATGGCTGATCCTGCAGAGCCGGCCTTAGGCATAGGCAAACTAGGCAAATGCCTAGGGCATTTGGTATGCTTAGGGGCACCAGCAGCTTCTGCTGATTAAAATGATATGCAGCATGCCTATATTCTGTGTGTGACTCCGGCTGTATCTGCATACGAAATGCTACGTTGCAGTGTATTCCTGGAAATCACTGTAAAGTAGCATTTCGTATGCAGATACAGCCGCAGTCGGACACAGAGTATAGGCATGCTGCATATCATTATAATCAGCAGAAGCTGCTTATGCACCCTAGCCACATAGTAATGCAAATAAGTAGCATTTTCATAAACAAAGGCGCCCGACGTTAGCAGAGCTGCCAGCTGACTCATGCCAGGCATCTCCTGCAGAACTGGTGGCGGTGCTAGGGGGCACCAGCCAAAATCTTGCCTAGGGCATCATATTGGTTAGGGCCGGCTCTGTGATCCTGCACCATGCAGTGCTGATGCCATGGATTACTCGGAGGAAAACATAGCAGCTGAGAGTTCAGGTACTGGGGGTTCTATACCCCATGGTCAGTCTGCAGCAACGGAGGCAAATCAAGACCCACCTTGGGCTGTTTTCTCTAATTTACTGACTACGCTAGTAACTAGACTTGCGCCCCCTATGGGACCTCCTGTGCCATTACAGCCACATATTGTCCCTGCAGTTAATCCACCATGGGCAGATACTCTGCCTTCTCAGTTACAGCAATTAAATCAGTTTCTGGCTAAGCAAAATCCTGACTCTCGCCCGTCTAAGACCAAGGGGTCATCTAAACGGGCCATTACTTCCTCACAATCCACACATGTTTCGGATACCTCATCTGATGAAGATGGCGCTTACACTGACCCTTCAGACACTGAAGCAGATGCTTCTGATGGGAAATCTATGAGACACGTGGATGTTCCTGACTTCTTGGAGGCTATCAGGCTGATTCTTCAAAGACGAAGAGCCTCCAGCTACCTCTAAGAAACCAGATAAGTTTAAACGTCAGAAGGTTACTAAATTAGTTTTACCTCATTCTGACCGCTTCATAAGGAATCCAGGAAAGAAATTTGTTCTGTCTAAAAAGATGCTAGCCCGTTTTCCCTCGCTGCAGAGTTGAGTAAAAATTGGGAAACACCTCCGCCGGTGGATTCACAAGTCGCACGTCTGGTGGTGTCCTCTGCTCTGCTTTTCACTACCGTCACCTCACTGAAGGAACTGACGGATAAGCGTGTGGAGGGTTGCTGGGAGTCCATTTACACTCTTACTGGAGCTGTACATATGCCCACTATTGCGGGCTATTGGGCTGCTAAGGCTATAGAGGCCGGGGTTCAGGAAGTGGAAGCGGAGCTACCGTCTGATTTTCCTGATAATACTAGATGTCTTTCATACATTATTACAGCCTCTCATTATATTCAGGAGGCGGCATCTGATGCAGGTATCCTGGCGGCCAAAGCATCTACTACATCTATTCTGGCTCGCCGGATCCTCTGGTTGCGGTCCTAGTCCATAGATCTGGACTCTAAAAAGACCTTGGAGGTGATCCCTTTAAAGGGAAAAATTTATTTTTGGGGAAGATCTCAACAAGATTGTTACTGACTTAGCTTCAGCTAAGACTGCATGTCTGCCTAGAACTTTTCCTTCGGCTCCGAATGCTAAGAGTACTTCCTTTCGTTCCTTTCGACTTCCAGGTAAAGCAAAGGTTCAGGCGTACCCGAAACAGGCTCGTACTTCCAAAAACCTCTAAGCCCAAACCTAAACGTGCCTAGGCTGCCCGTCAGCCTGCTTCCAAAACAGACAAGCCTGCTGCATGACGGGGCAGGCCTTCCCCTGGGGGATCCCAGGGTGGGAGGCCGACTTCTACGGTTTGCTCAGGCGTGGTTACAGACCACTTCGGATGCCTGGGTAAGGGAAGTCGTCACTCACGGATACGCCATCTCTTTCAAGAAACGTCCCCCTCGCCAGTTTTGCTCACCAAACATCCCTTTAGATCAGGTAAAAGCAAAAACTCTCCATTTGGTGGTACAATCTCTCCTGGATACAGGAGTGGTAGTACCGGTGCTTCTGGCTCAGAGAGGCAGGGGGCACTATTCCACCCTGTTTCTAGTCCCGAAACCGAATGGGTCCTCTCGGCCTATTCTCAATCTCAAGCCTTTGAACAAATTTGTGAAACTTTCCAAATTCCGTATGGAAACGCTTCGCTCTATTGTTTTGGCTTTGGAGCCCAAGGACTATATGGTATCCCTGGACATACAGGATGCTTACCTGCATATTCCTGTTGCAGTGTCGCATCAGCAATACCTGCACTTTGCTATTGGCAACCTACATTTTCAATTCCAGGCCTTACCTTTCGGTCTGACTCCGCCGTCAGGGTATCAGTATCCTGCCATATCTGGACGACTTGTTGATCCTGGCGAACTCTCCAGAGGTCCTCCTATGTCATCTGGAATGGATCAATTCCTGCAAACCCACGGGTGGCTCATCAACTGGAAGAAATCTTCCCTGGTCCCTGCTCAGAGCATGGTGCACCTAGGCGCACTATTGGACACCCACAACCAGCGGTTGTTTTTGCCCCCAGAAAAGATCCTGATACTTCAGGACAAGATATGATGCTTCCTCTCTCGCCCAAGTGTGTCGATACATTTGACAATTCAAGTACTAGGCCTTATGGTGTCGGTTTTCGACATGGTAGGGTACGCTCAATTTCGTTCCCGCCCCCTGCAGAGTTTGATACTCTCCCAGTGGGATGGCCTGCCTCACTGATTCAGGCCCACATGATCTCCTTGACTCCGAAGGTCTGCTTGTCACTGAGCTGGTGGCTATAGGACCAGCAACTGAGCAGGGATCATCCCTTCTGGATCTCCAGCTGCGTACTTCTGACGAAAGATGCCAGTCTGCGGAGCTGGGGCGCGGCGTTGGAGCAACACTCTTTTCAGGGTCGGTGGACCAGGGAGGAATCTCTCCTCCCGATAAACATTCTGGAATTGCGGACAGTGTTCAATGCGTTGACACTAGCCATGCCTCTAGTACAGAACAGGCCTGTTCAAGTACATTCAGACAACGCCACCACGGGGGCCTACACAAATAATCAAGGCGGCACTCGAAGCCACATGGCAATGAAGGAAGTATCAAAAATCCTTCGTTGGGCGGAACGCCATCTGACAGCCATATCGGCAGTGTTCATTCCGGGAGTCCTCAACTGGGAAGCGGACTTCTTCAGTCGCCAGGACGTACATGCCGGAGAGTGGAGTCTTCTTCCGGAAGTCTTTCAACTCCTTGTGGACAAGTGGGGCCTACCAGATGTAGACCTGATGGCGTCTTGACACAATCACAAGGTTCCGGTCTTCGAAGCAAGGACAAGGGATCCTCAAGCAGCGATGGTGGATGCACTGGCAATTCCATGGAACTTTCGGCTGCCGTACGTGTTCCCTCCGGTGTCACTCCTGCCCAGAGTAATAAGGAAGTTCAAGCATGAAGGAGGAATCCTACTTCTGATCGCTCCAGCGTGGCCCAGACGGCATTGGTTCTCAGACCTACAGGGTCTCTCGTTAGAGCGTCTTCTTCTGCTTCCGCAATGACCAGACCTCCTTGTTCAGGGCCCCTGTGTCTACCAGGATTTGGCCCGGCTGGCTTTGACGGCGTGGCTCTTGATGCTTCAGTCCTAAGAGCCAAGGGTCATTCAAACTATGTTAAAGGCCTGAAAAGAGGTGTGGGTGCGGGGAGTTGGCGCTGGAATAGGGATGGGGAGTGAAGCTGATGATTCAGCTGGGAAATTATGGTTTTTTGGTGATGAAAAAAAAGCCTTGACAAAGAGAGTTTTCTCGAAACGCGTTGGCTGGGAGGAGGATCTTGGCCCACTTGGACAGCTACCTGCACGGCTGGGGAAAGGTACGACCTTCTCAAATTCTTTTTTCAAGTTATTTTGGTACCGGGCCGTGTGAACTGGATTGTAGATGGTCCTACAGGTTCCCCTGTCTGGCAGTTCCTTCCTCGTGGCCAATACTCCCTCTGTGTTTAAATTCTCTACCTGTTTTTATCCAATAAATCCCTCTTTTTAACATGGGTGGCTTAATAAGAATGCTGATTGGATAAAAGATACCTTGATGTGCAGACTGAACACGCTTCTTCCAGTGAGTACCGGTACGCAGCACAGCTTACAAAGATACCTTGATGTGTTTATACCTATATCTTTCATTGTAAGTTAGGTACGCTGAAAATCCCAGCATCAGTTTTTAAAGAAACCTTTACATGCTTTTAACCTCACTCACTTTTTGTAAGTGAGGTACGATTATCTTACTTGAGACCCTTTACTACCTGCTATCAAAAAAATGTTCATTTTATCCTATTGAGGCTCCCCAAAACCCCAAATTTGTCATTTTGTGTTTTTCATACCACCACGCCGTATGATCTTATCATTCCTGGAGAAAAACCATCCTTCCCTCAGAAATCAGAATTCCACTGAAAATATTTCAGATAAGTATCCCCTTTTTTTCATCACCAAAAAAAACATAATTTCCCAGCTGAATCATCAGCTTCACTCCCCATCCCTATTCCAGCGCCAACTCCCAGCACCCACACCTCTTTTCTAGTTTTTACCCCTTTGGATTATACTTGGGATTAATCCAGTGGTGCAAGGCAGAGGCAGCAGGTCATTTCACTCATCAGGAGCGCCTCCGCCGTTCTACCAAATTTTTGTTCCAAATATGTTAAAGGCCCCATAAGCCGGCTTCTGCCCAGATTTATCATAGGGTCTGGAATTCTTACTTCACCTGGTGTGCCGCTAAGAATTGTGATGCTTTCAAGTTCAGTACTGCCAATCTTTTGGCTTTTCTGCAACAGGGCCTGGACTTAGGCCTTCGGCTGGCCTCCCTCAAGGTTTATATTTCAGCCTTGTCGGTTTGGTTTCAGAGAAAAATTGCGACTCTACCTGATGTTCACACATTCACTCAGGGTGTTCTGCGGATTCAACCTCCCTATATTCCTCCTGTGGCTCCTTGGGATTTGTCGGTTGTTCTGAATGCCCTACAAGAGTCTCCGTTTGAACCTCTTGAGTCTGTGGACCTCAAATGGCTTACACTTAAGGTCTTGTTTTTACTGGCTATTGCCTCTGCTAGACGGGTTTCAGATTTGGGTACCTTATCCTGTAGGTCTCCCTTTCTGATTTGTCACTGTGACTGGGCAGTTCTTAGAACGCTCCCTGGTTATCTACCTAAGGTGGTGTCTCCTTTCCACCTTAACCAAGAGATTGTGGTTCTGGCCCTTATCTCTCCTGATTTGTCCTCCAAAGAGCGGTCTTTGGATGTGGTACGGGCTCTCCGTATCTATGTGAAGAGGACAGCCTCCATTAGGAAGTCTGATTCTCTCTTTGTACTTTTTGGTTTTCACAAACATGGCTGGCCTGTGAATAAGCAGACCATGGCCAGATGGATTAGAATGGTGATTGCACAAGCTTATGTACAGGCTGGTCTTCCAGCTCCTGCTACCATCAAAGCCCATTCTACTCGGTCTATTGGACCTTCTTGGGCGGCCCGACATGGTGCGACCCTTGAACAATTCTGCAAGGCGGCTACGTGGTCCTCAGTGAACATGTTCATAAGGTTCTATACTTTAGATTCTTCCGCCTCCCAGGATGCCTCCTTTGGACGCCGGGTTTTTGTGCCCGCTACAGTGCGTCCCCTCCCATGAGGAACTGGTTTAGGACATCCCGATGTTATCCCTGTGGAACCCAGTGTACCCCCCTGCAGAAAAGGAGATTTATGGTAAGAACTTACCTTTGTTAAATCTCTTTCTGAAAGGTACACTGGGTTCCACAGGGCGCCCACCCTGACGAACTTAGCTTCTTTGAGTTTGTATGGCATTAGCCGCTGATACCTTCTCCTGTCATGAGAATGTGGTGTATGTGGCTACTAACGGTTGTTGTTTCTTTTGCCTGCTACTGCATAGGACTGGTTAACAAAACTGAGCTCCTGTGCACGGAGGCGGGGTTATAGAGGAGGCGGCGCTGAGCATCTTGGGAACAGTCAAAGCTTTTAGCCTGTTGGTGCCTCGGATCAAGATCCTACTCTACACCCCGATGTTATCCCTGTGGAACCCAGTGTACCTCGCAGAAAAATATTTAACAAAGGTAAGTTCTTACCATAAATCTCCTTTTCTTTTTTGTTAAGTGACTGTACCCTCCTCATCCTCCCTCCTAAGGCTGGGTACACACTTGGCGATATGCACCTGATATATCGTCTGATCTGGGGGATCGGACGATATATTGTTCACATCGTCCAGTGTGTATTCAGTATATCGTTAACGATGCACGCTCCCACGGATCGTTAACGGTGTACAATGGCCCTCATTCCGAGTTGATCGCTCGCAAGGCGATTTTAGCAGAGTTGCTCACGCTAAGCCGCCGCCTACTGGGAGTGAATCTTAGCTTCTTAAAATTGCGAACGAAGTATTCGCAATATTGCGATTACACACCTCGTAGCAGTTTCTGAGTAGCTTCAGACTTACTCGGCATCTGCGATCAGTTCAGTGCTTGTCGTTCCTGGTTTGACGTCACAAACACTCCCAGCGTTCGCCCAGACACTCCCCCGTTTCTCCGGCCACTCCTGCGTTTTTTCCGGAAACGGTAGCGTTTTTTCCCACACGCCCATAAAACGGCCTGTTTCCGCCCAGTAACACCCATTTCCTGTCAATCACATTACGATCGCCAGAACGATGAAAAAGCCGTGAGTAAAATTACTAAGTGCATAGCAGATTTACTTGGCGCAGTCGCAGTGCGAACATTGCGCATGCGCACTAAGCGGAAAATCGCTGCGATGCGATGAAATTTACCGAGCGAACAACTCGGAATGAGGGCCAATATCTTTAGTTTTTAACTTGAAATCTAAAAATATTGGCCCTCATTCCGAGTTGTTCGCTCGGTAAATTTCATCGCATCGCAGCGATTTTCCGCTTAGTGCGCATGCGCAATGTCCGCACTGCGACTGCGCCAAGTAAATTTGCTATGAAGATAGGATTTTTACTCACGGCTTTTTCTTCGCTCCGGCGATCGTAGTGTGATTGACAGGAAATGGGTGTTACTGGGCGGAAACACGGCGTTTTATGGGCGTGTGGATAAAAACGCTACCGTTTCCGGAAAAAACGCGGGAGTGGCTGGAGAAACGGAGGAGTGTCTGGGCGAACGCTGGGTGTGTTTGTGACGTCAAACCAGGAACGACAAGCACTGAACTGATCGCAGATGCCGAGTAAGTCTGAAGCTACTCTGAAACTGCTACGAGGTGTGTAATCGCAATATTGCGAATACATCGTTCGCAATTTTAAGAAGCTAAGATTCACTCCCAGTAGGCGGCGGCTTAGCGTGTGCAATACTGCTAAAATCGCCTTGCGAGCGAACAACTCGGAATGAGGGCCATTGTACAAAACGGCATGCACCTGGATGTGGGTGCACGCTGTCACTGACTAGAAGCAAGCAATATCGTACAGTGTGTATGAAGATATTGTTTGCGGGGGGGATCTTGCACGATATTACATCTGACATCGGCAAGTGTGTACCCAGCCTAAAGGTTTGGTGCCAATTTAAACAGGGGAGGAGAAAATAAAGGAAGGGATATGGGAGAGACACTGGACCCTGAGGAGTTGCTTGAAATCAGATCAAAGTTAGAAGCTCAAGTTCTGTACGCACTAAGAACTCCTTTAAATTTTCTGGACACAATGGCACCTGTCATTTCCTGTGCACAATGGCACCCATCATCATTTCCTGTGCACAATGGCACCTGTAATTTCCTGGACACAATGGCACCCGTCATTTCCTGTGCACAATGGCACCTGTCATTTCCTGGACACAATGACACGTGTCATTTCCTGGACACAATGGCACCCCTCATTTCCTGGGCACACTGTCACCCGTCCTTTCCTGGACACAATGGCACCCGTCACTTCCTGGGCACAATGGCACCCCTCATTTCCTGGGCACAATGGCACCCCTCATTTCTTGGACACAATGGCACCCCTTATTTCCTGAACACAATGGCACCTGTCATTTCCTGGGCACAATGGCACCCCTCATTTCTTGGACACAATGGCACCCCTTATTTCCTGAACACAATGGCACCTGTCATTTCCTGGGCACAATGGCACCCCTCATTTCCTGGGCATAATGGCACCCCTCATTTCCTGGGCACAATGGCACCCCTCATTTCCTGGACACAATGGCACCCCTCATTTCCTGGGCACAATGGCACCCCTCACTTCCTGGGCACAATGGCACCCCTCATTTCCTGGGCACAATGGCACCCCTCATTTCTTGGACACAATGGCACCCCTTATTTCCTGAACACAATGGCACCTGTCATTTCCTGGGCACAATGGCACCCCTCATTTCTTGGACACAATGGCACCCCTTATTTCCTGAACACAATGGCACCTGTCATTTCCTGGGCACAATGGCACCCCTCATTTCCTGGGCATAATGGCACCCCTCATTTCCTGGGCACAATGGCACCCCTCATTTCCTGGACACAATGGCACCCCTCATTTCCTGGGCACAATGGCACCCCTCATTTCCTGGACACAATGGCACCCCTAATTTCCTGGGCACAATGGCACCCGTCATCTTCTGGACACAATGGCACCCGTCATTTCCTGGACACAATTGCACCCGTCATTTCCTGGGCACAATTGCACCCGTCATCTTCTGGACACAATGCACCCGTCATTTTCTGGACACAATGGCACCTGTCATTTCCTGGGCACAATGGCACCCGTCATTTCCTGTGCACAATGACACCCGTCATTTCCTGGACACAATGGCACCCGTCAATTCCTGTGCACAATGGCACTTGTAATTTCCTGGACACAATGGCACCCGTCATTTCCTGTGCACAATGGCACTTGTCATTTCCTGGACACAATGACACATGTCATTTCCTGGACACAATGGCACCCCTCATTTCCTGGGCACAATGGCACCCCTCATTTTCTGGGCACACTGTCACCCCTCATTTCCTGGACACAATGGCACCCCTCATTTCCTGGGCACAATGGCACCCCTCATTTCTTGGACACAATGGCACCCCTTATTTCCTGAACACAATGGCACCCCTCATTTCCTGGGCACAATGGCACCTGTCATTTCCTGGACACAATGGCACCCCTCATTTCCTGGACACAATGGCACCCCTCATTTCCTGGGCACAATGGCACCCCTCATTTCTTGGACACAATGGCACCCCTTATTTCCTGAACACAATGGCACCCCTCATTTCCTGGGCACAATGGCACCCATCATTTCCTGGACACAATGGCACCCCTCATTTCCTGGACAAAGCAGCACCACTCACTTGCAGAGCTCAGCAGACCCTCACCCCATCCCCCCCCCCCCCACGCCCCCACCTCCGATTCCTTCCTTCCCTCCCTTTCTCCTTCTTAACACAACTAAACAGGCTTGCTATCTACATTTAGTGATGTGCTCCGGACATTTTTCGGGTTTTGTGTTTTGGTTTTGGATTCGGTTCCGCGGCCGTGTTTTGGATTCGGACGCGTTTTGGCAAAACCTCACCGAATTTTTTTTTTCGGATTCGGGTGTTTTTTTAAAAAAAACCTAAAAAACAGCTTAAATCATAGAATTTGGGGGTCATTTTGATCCCATAGTATTAATAACCTCAATTACCATAATTTCCACTCATTTCCAGTCTATTCTGAACACCTCACACCTAACAATATTATTTTTAGTCCTAAAATTTGCACCGAGGTCGCTGGATGGCTAAGCTAAGCGACACAAGTGGCCGACACAAACACCTGGCCCATCTAGGAGTGGCACTGCAGTGTCAGGCAGGATCGCACTTAAAAAAAATAGTCCCCAAACAGCACATGATGCAAAGAAAAAAAGAGGCGCACCAAGGTCGCTGTGTGACTAAGCTAAGCGACACAAGTGGCCGACACAAACACCTGGCCCATCTAGGAGTGGCACTGCAGTGTCAGACAGGATGGCACTTCAAAAAAATTGTCCCCAAACAGCACATGATGCAAAGAAAAAAAGAGGCGCACCAAGGTCGCTGTGTGACTAAGCTAAGCGACACAAGTGGCCGACACAAACACCTGGCCCATCTAGGAGTGGCACTGCAGTGTCAGACAGACTGGCACTTCAAAAAAATTGTCCCCAAACAGCACATGATGCAAAGAAAAATGAAAGAAAAAAGAGGTGCAAGATGGAATTGTCCTTGGGCCCTCCCACCCACCCTTATGTTGTATAAACAGGACATGCACACTTTAACAAACCCATCATTTCAGCGACAGGGTCTGCCACACGACTGTGACTGAAATGACTGGTTGGTTTGGGCCCCCACCAAAAAAGAAGCAATCAATCTCTCCTTGCACAAACTGGCTCTACAGAGGCAAGATGTCCTCCTCATCATCATCCTCCGATTCCTCACCCCTTTCACTGTGTACATCCCCCTCCTCATAGATTATTAATTCGTCCTCACTGGAATCCACCATCTCAGATCCCTGTGTACTTTCTGGAGGCAATTGCTGGTGAATGTCTCCACGATGGAATTGATTATAATTAATTTTGATGAACATCATCTTCTCCACATTTTCTGGAAGTAACCTCGTACGCCGATTGCTGACAAGGTGAGCGGCTGCACTAAACACTCTTTCGGAGTACACACTGGAGGGAGGGCAACTTAGGTAGAATAAAGCCAGTTTGTGCAAGGGCCTCCAAATTGCCTCTTTTTCCTGCCAGTATACGTACGGACTGTCTGACGTGCCTACTTGGATGTGGTCACTCATATAATCCTCCACCATTCTTTCAATGGTGAGAGAATCATATGCAGTGACAGTAGACGACATGTCAGTAATCGTTGGCAGGTCCTTCAGTCCGGACCAGATGTCAGCACTCGCTCCAGACTGCCCTGCATCACCGCCAGCGGGTGGGCTCGGAATTCTTAGCCTTTTCCTCGCACCCCCAGTTGCGGGAGAATGTGAAGGAGGAGATGTTGACGGGTCACGTTCCGCTTGACTTGACAATTTTATCACCAGCAGGTCTTTGAACCTCTGCAGACTTGTGTCTGCCGGAAAGAGAGATACAACGTAGGTTTTAAATCTAGGATCGAGCACGGTGGCCAAAATGTAGTGCTCTGATTTCAACAGATTGACCACCCGTGAATCCTGGTTAAGCGAATTAGGGCTCCATCCACAAGTCCCACATGCCTAGCGGAATCGCTCTGTTTTAGCTCCTCCTTCAATGTCTCCAGCTTCTTCTGCAAAAGCCTGATGAGGGGAATGACCTGACTCAGGCTGGCAGTGTCTGAACTGACTTCACGTGTGGCAAGTTCAAAGGGTTGCAGAACCTTGCACAACGTTGAAATCATTCTCCACTGCGCTTGAGTCAGGTGCATTCCCCCTCCTTTGCCTATATCGTGGCCAGATGTATAGGCTTGAATGGCCTTTTGCTGCTCCTCCATCCTCTGAAGCATATAGAGGGTTGAATTCCACCTCGTTACCACCTCTTGCTTCAGATGATGGCAGGGCAGGTTCAGGATTGTTTGGTGGTGCTCCAGTCTTCTGTACGCGGTGGCTGAATGCCGAAAGTGGCCCGCAATTCTTCGGGCCACCGACAGCATCTCTTGCACGCCCCTGTCGTTTTTTAAATAATTCTGCACCACCAAATTCAATGTATGTGCAAAACATGGGACGTGCTGGAATTTGCCCAGATGTAATGCGCGCACAATATTGCTGGCGTTGTCCGATGTCACAAATCCCCAGGAGAGTCCAATTGGGGTAAGCCATTCTGCGATGATCTTCCTCAGTTTCCGTAAGAGGTTGTCAGCTGTGTGCCTCTTCTGGAAAGTGGTGATACAAAGCGTAGCCTGCCTAGGAACGAGTTGGCGTTTGCGAGATGCTGCTACTGGTGCCGCCGCTGCTGTTCTTGCTGCGGGAGGCAATACATCTACCCAGTGGGCTGTCACAGTCATATAGTCCTGAGTCTGCCCTGCTCCACTTGTCCACATGTCCGTGGTTAAGTGGACATTGGGTACAACTGCATTTTTAGGACACTGGTGACTCTTTTTTTCTGAGGTCTGTGTACATTTTCGGTATCGCCTGCCTAGAGAAATGGAACCTAGATGGTATTTGGTACCGGGGACACAGTACCTCAATCAAGTCTCTAGTTGCCTCTGAATTAACGGTGGATACTGGAACCACGTTTCTCACCGCCCAGGCTGCCAAGGCCTGAGTTATCTGCTTTGCAGCAGGATGACTGCTGTGATATTTCATCTTCCTCGCAAAGGACTGTTGGACAGTCAATTGCTTACTGGAAGTAGTACAAGTGGTCTTCCGACTTCCCCTCTGGGATGACGATCGACTCCCAGCAGCAACAACAGCAGCGCCAGCAGCAGTAGGCGTTACACTCAAGGATGCATCGGAGGAATCCCAGGCAGGAGAGGACTCGTCAGACTTGCCAGTGACATGGCCTGCAGGACTATTGGCTTTCCTGGGTAAGGAGGAAATTGACACTGAGGGAGTTGGTGGTGTGGTTTGCAGGAGCTTGGTTACAAGAGGAAGGGATTTAGTGGTCAGTGGACTGCTTCCGCTGTCATCCAAAGTTTTTGAACTTGTCACTGACTTATGATGAATGCGCTGCAGGTGACGTATAAGGGAGGATGTTCCAAGGTGGTTAACGTCCTTACCCTTACTTATTACAGCTTGACAAAGGCAACACACGGCTTGACACCTGTTGTCCGCATTTGTGTTGAAATAATTCCACACCGAAGAGCTGATTTTTTTTGTATTTTGACCAGGCATGTCAATGGCCATATTCGTCCCACGGACAACAGGTGTCTCCCCGGGTGCCTGACTTAAACAAACCACCTCACCATCAGAATCCTCCTTGTCAATTTCCTCCCCAGCGCCAGCAACACCCATATCTTCATCCTGGTGTGCTTCAGCAGTGACATCTTCAATTTGACTATCAGGAACTGGACTGCGGGTGCTCCTTCCAGCACTTGTAGGGGGCGTGCAAATGGTGGAAGGCGCAAGCTCTTCCCGTCCAGTGTTGGGAAGGTCAGGCATCGCAACCGACACAATTGGACTCTCCTTGGGGATTTGTGATTTAGAAGAAAGCACAGTTCTTTGCTGTGCTTTTGCCAGCTTAAGTCTTTTCATTTTTCTTGCGAGAGGATGAGTGCTTCCATCCTCATGTGAATCTGAACCACTAGCCATGAACATAGGCCAGGGCCTCAGCCGTTCCTTGCCACTCCGTGTCGTAAATGGCATATTGGCAAGTTTACGCTTCTCATCAGACGCATTCAATTTTGATTTTTGGATCATTTTACTGAACTTTTGTTTTTTGGATTTTACATGCTCTCTACTATGACATTGGGCATCGGCCTTGGCAGACGACGTTGATGGCATTTCATCGTCTCGGCCATGACTAGTGGCAGCAGCTTCAGCACGAGGTGGAAGTGGATCTTGATCTTTCCCTATTTTAACCTCCACATTTTTGTTCTCCATTTTTTAATGTGTGGAATTATATGCCAGTATCAATAGCAATGGCCTACTACTATATATACTGCGCACAACTTTAATGCACCACAGGTATAGAATGTAGATGGATAGTATACTTAATGACGACACAGAGGTAGGTACAGCAGTGGCCTTCCATACCGTACTGCTATATATAGTATACTGGTGGTCACTGTGTCAGCAAACTGCAAAACTAAAATGCACCAAAGGTATAGAATGTAGACGGATAGTATACTTAATGACGACACAGAGGTAGGTACAGCAGTGGCCTTCCGTACCGTACTGCTATATATAGTATACTGGTGGTCACTGTGTCAGCAAACTGCAAAACTAAAATGCACCACAGGTATAGAATGTAGATGGATAGTATACTTAATGACGACACAGAGGTAGGTACAGCAGTGGCCTTCCGTACCGTACTGCTATATATAGTATACTGGTGGTCACTGTGTCAGCAAACTGCAAAACTAAAATGCACCACAGGTATAGAATGTAGATGGATAGTATACTTAATGACGACACAGAGGTAGGTACAGCAGTGGCCTTCCGTACCGTACTGCTATATATAGTATACTGGTGGTCACTGTGTCAGCAAACTGCAAAACTAAAATGCACCACAGGTATAGAATGTAGATGGATAGTATACTTAATGACGACACAGAGGTAGGTACAGCAGTGGCCTTCCGTACCGTACTGCTATATATAGTATACTGGTGGTCACTGTGTCCGCAAACTGCAAAACTAAAATGCACCACAGGTATAGAATGTAGATGGATAGCATACTTAATGACGACACAGAGGTAGGTACAGCAGTGGCCTTCCGTACCGTACTGCTATATATACTGGTGGTCACTGTGTCAGCAAACTGCACAACTGAAATGCACCACAGGTATAGAATCTAGATGGATAGCATACTTAATGACGACACAGAGGTAGGTACAGCAGTGGCCTACTGTACCGTAATGCTATATATTATATACTGGTGGTCACTCGTCAGCAAAACTCTGCACTGTACTCCTCCTATATAATATTATACTGGTGGTCCCCAGTCCCCACAATAAAGCAGCACACTGAGCACAGATATGGAATGTTTTTCAGGCAGACAACGTATACTGGTGGTCACTGATCAGCAAAACTCTGCACTGTACTCCTCCTATATTATACAGCTGCTCCCCAGTCCTCCCCACAATTAAGCAATAAAGCACAATCAAGTTCAACAATAACGGAGAGGACGACAGCCACGTCCTCTCCCTAACATTTCCAATGCACGAGTGAAAATGGCGGCGACGCGCGGCTGCTTATATAGAATCCGAATCTCGCGAGAATCCGACAGCGGGATGATGACGTTCGGGCGCGCTCGGGTTAACCGAGCCATACGGGAGAATCCGAGTATGGCTCGGACCCGTGTAAAAAGGGTGAAGTTCGGGGGGGTTCGGTTTCCGAGAAACCGAACCCGCTCATCACTATCTACATTATGATGTTTTGACGTACACAGATCTCCAGGTTTTCCAAGTGCGTGCCTTATACTCATCCTTTTATTCCCTTTGTTATCCTTGTTTGTTATGTATTTTCCTGAACGATCCTTCAATATATAGATCCTTTGAATTAAAAAAACAACAACAACACCCTTGTGACAGCATACCCACCTCCAAGGTCAATTTCCAGACGCACCTGGTTGTCTGGATACTGTTGGAAATAACTTTGAAAAAGTGTTGCTTAAGTATTGTGTAAACTTACTGACTTCTGTTCTTTCCTCTCCGAGGGCCAGATGTACTAAGCCTGAAAAGTGATAAATATCACAGTGATAAAGCACCAGCCAATCGGCTCCTAACTGTCATTTTTCAAACACAGCCTGTAATATGGCAGTTAGGAGCCGATTGGCTGGTGCTTTATCACAGTGATATTTATCACTTTTCAGGCTTAGCACATCTCCCCCCAGGAGAGGCCCAGAGAAGAGATGCAGATGGGCGGTGATGGTGCCGGGGCTAGACTATTGGTGTTTTTAGGCCACAAGTCACGCATATTTAATTAGGGGACGGGGCCAAAATGAAGTGATTACCATAGAATTGCATCACTAGTCCACGCCCCTTCCACAATGACTGCGAAATACCAGTATTTATCTCCTCATTCTGCCCACTTTACTAGGAAGTTGGTGAGATGTTGGATGGTTGTCCACTCTACCAGGGGGGGTTCTTGGGACTACCGCCAAAATTGAGTGTCTCCTGCAGAACCGGGAGAGCAGACAAGTATACTATAGTGTCACACTGTGCAGGTATGTGCCGCAAAAAAACACTGGAACATTACGTGCAGCACCTAGCTCCTGTCACAGTGTACGAGCCAACACTTCAGCCACAGCAGTCTACGGGGGCAGCCCACGTCTCCTGGACCCTTGGAGTGACGGGAACAGGGATTCGGGACATGAAGCCACGCCCCCTTGCAGCAAGACCATGCCCCTTTTTTGCCAGCTCACGGCTTCAGCATGGATTCATGCTGTCAGAAAGGTTAGTGACGCCACTGAGCGCGACCCTGGGCTGTGATGTCACATCCAGGTCCAATACTCACCAGCAGAGAACATTCTGCTTTATTCTGCTACACACAAACTTAGAGGTGGGAAGGGGGCCGCACATCAGCTATAGTACCCAGGGCCTGGTGAAAGTTCCTCATTAATATATACACTGGTAATGTCAGTAAAAGTAACATTGGCCCTCATTCCGAGTTGTTCGCTCGTTCTTTTTCATCGCATCGCAGTGAAAATCCGCTTAGTACGCATGCGCAAAGTTCGCACTGCGACTGCGCCAAGTAACTTTACTATGAAGAAAGTATTTTTACTCACGGCTTTTTCTTCGCTCCGGCGATCGTAATGTGATTGACAGGAAATGGGTGTTACTAGGCGGAAACACGGCGTTTCAGGGGCGTGTGGCTGAAAACGCTACCGTTTCCGGAAAAAACGCAGGAGTGGCCGGAGAAACGGTGGGAGTGCCTGGGCGAACGCTGGGTGTGTTTGTGACGTCAACCAGGAACGACAAGCACTGAACTGATCGCACAGGCAGAGTAAGTCTGGAGCTACTCTGAAACTGCTAAGTAGTTAGTAATCGCAATATTGCGAATACATCGGTCGCAATTTTAAGATGCTAAGATACACTCCCAGTAGGCGGCGGCTTAGCGTGTGTAACTCTGCTAAATTCGCCTTGCGACCGATCAACTCGGAATGAGGGCCATTATTCTGTGCAAAGACACAGAGAGAAAAAAAATAGGATTTTAATACCTACTGGTAAATCCTTTTCTCTTAGTCCGTAGAGGATGCTGGGGACTCCGTAAGGACCATGGGGTATAGACGGGCTCCGCAGGAGACATGGGCACACTACAAGACTTTAAATGAGTGTGCACTGGCTCCTCCCTCTATGCCCCTCCTCCAGACCTCAGTTAGAAACTGTGCCCAGAGGAGACGGACATTTTGAGGAAAGAATTTATCGTGTAAACACAGTGAGTGTCATACCAGCGCACACCACAAACAAACCGCAAAACCTGGCATTCAATAGAATACCAGCCAACGGCATGAAAAAAATACACAGCCACATGCTGAGAGAATATGTAACACAACCTGTGTGTCAACACAACCAATACTAAGACACCGCCTGCCATGGCCTAAGCAACGTCAGCAACAGCCTGACAGAAAAGAAACACCACAAGAGTGTAACCATAACCAATAACTGCAGACACAGTACGCACTGGGACGGGCGCCCAGCATCCTTTACGGACAAAGAGAAAAGGATTTACCGGTAGGTATTAAAATCCTATTTTCTCATTCGTCCTAGAGTATGCTGGGGACTCCGTAAGGACCATGGGGTTTATACCAAAGCTCCAGACCGGGCGGGAGAGTGCGGACGACTCTGCAGCACCGATTGAGCAAACAAAAGGTCCCCATCAGCCAGGATATCAAACTTGTAGAGCATAGCAAAAGCGTTTGAACCCGACCAAGTAGCCGCTCGGCAAAGTTGAACCGTTGAGATTCCTCGGGCATCTGCCCAAGAAGAGCCCATCTTCCTAGTAGAATGGGTCTCCACCGACTTCAGTAACGGCAATCCAGCCGTAGAACTAGCACGCCGAATCGTATCACAGATCCAGCGTGTAACAGACTGCATAGACGCAGGCGCGCCAATCATGCTGGGAGCATACAGGACAAACAGAGCCTCTGTTTACCCAATCTGAGCCAAATTGGCGACCTAAATATTCAAAGCCCTGACTACACCGAGAGACTTTGAATCAGCTAATGCCTAAGTAACCACCGGCATCAAAATAGGCTGATTTCTGCGAAACCCAGAAACCACTTTTGACAGAACTATTATCCGAGTTCTCAATTCCTCTCTATCCACATGGAAGATCAAACAGGGCTCTTGTGAGACAAAGCCGCTACTTCCGACACCCGCCTTGCGGACACCAAAGCCAATAGCATGACCACTTTCCAAGAGAGAGATTTTAACACAACCTTTCACAAAGGTTCCAATCAGTGTGACACAAGAAAACGCAACACCACGTCAAGGTCCCACGGTGCCAACGGGGGCACAACTGGAGGTTGGATGTGCAGTACTCCTTTCACGAAGGTACCAACTTCCGGAAAGGTTGCCAATTCTTTCTTGAAAGAAAATTTATAAGGCCAAAACTGCACTTAAATGAAACCTAACTTTAGGCCTGCACCCACACCTGCTTGCAAAGAATGGAGAAGAATGACCCAGCTGAAAGTCTTCCGTAGTAGCCTTCTTGGATTCACACCAAGACACATATTTTCTCCAAACACGGTGGTAAGGCTTTGACGTTACTTCTTTTCTAGCCTGAAAAAGTGTGGAAATGACTTCACAGGGAATACCCTTTCTGGCTAGGATATGGCGTTCAACCGCCACGCCGTCAAACGCAGCCGCGGTAAGTCTTGATACACGCCCGGATCTTGCTGTAACAGTTCCTCACGTAGAGGAAGATGCCATGGATCTTCTATGAGTAAACCTTGAAGAACTGGATACCAAGCCCTCCTTGGTTAGACCGGAACAATGAGGATCGCCTGAACCTTTGTTCTTCTTACGTTTATCACCTTCCGAAGAGTGAAAACGGAGGGGACACATAGACTGACTGAAAACACCCAAGGTGTCCCGAGGACGTTCACTGCTATAGCTTGAGAGTCCCCTGACCCGGAACAATATCCCTGAGATCTCTCGTTGAGGCGAGATGCCAACATGTCCACTTGAGGCACTCCTCAAAGACTTGTCACTTCAGTGAAAACTTCTCGATGACGACTGTATTTCTCCCGGATGGGGACCGCGTATGCAGAGGAATCTATTTCTCCGTCGTTCACAACCGGAGCGAAGACCGCTAACATAGCATTTACCAGTCTTTCCACCTAGCGGAAAACTTTTTTGGCTCCTGCCATTGCCACTTTGCTCCTTGTTCCGCCCTAGCGGCCCACTTACACCACTGCTTTCAAGACGTCCGACCGAATTAACACGGTCAGATCACGAAGCATATGTTCATTGAAAATAGCTCTTAACTTAAGAAAGCTTACCGCAGACAGGCTTGCCATCTTGACCTTTTCCTCTGGAAATACTTCCCTCGCAAGGACTGCTCCCCATTCTCAGAGATCTGTATGCTTAGACACCAGGATCCCATCCTGGATTCTGAACCTTCATCCCTCTAGGTCTAGGAGGTCAGAACTGAGCAGACACCACAGGAGCGATATCCTGGCCATTAAGAATATATTCCGGCGTATGTGCAGGTGAGACCCGGACCACATTTCTAAGTGACCCAGTGAAAACCACTCTGGCAGTTGACCTGCTCACTGAAAAATGCCTCTAAGGCCGCACCCATCTTCTTCATCGACGGAACCTAGTGATGGATTGTCACTGCAAATCTGATCCGACTCCGGATCCTCAGACCTCTTTCCACAGGAACGCAGAGAATTTCAACCGTTTCGTATCTACCCTGATACCCACCTCCGACGTCAGCGACGTTGGGAGTAACAGTCTTCCCCTGTGTTGAAGAACAGAAAACAACGGTTTGCACTATTTGTGTCTTGACCTCACCTTAAACAGGAGAGTGTCCCAGTATAGCCTAACAATGATCGTACTGCCATCCCTCTGGTGAAATAGCAAAGACAATCCTGGATATTTATCAAAGTAATCTGAATGCGGAGAACAACGCATTTAACCTCTATTGTTTTTTTGTTTTGTTTTTTAAACCAGGGACAGCAGGACAATGCCCTGAACCTGACGCACCTCAGGTATGGCGTTGCGTACTACCGCCCCCCTCCAGAGGGGAACGGCAAAATCTGTTAGAAAAATCAGTGAAAGGAAACACCTGTAACGCCAGAATGTCCCCCTTAGGATTCTATAATTAACTCACAGGTCCTAGTCTATTCCCAGGCCGACTGAAAAGTAGTAGACAAGTTCCCACTGGAGTAGGTTCCAGCCAGATAGACTCAGCGATATGTGGTGGATGTGGTAGAAACAAAAAAGGACATCCGCTTCTGCGAACCTAACAAGGCTGCAGAACTCTTAAGCCCAGTACTCACGGGCCGATCAAGGAGAGATGCGTGCTGAGCGAACCGCTCAGCACACATCTCTCCTGCCGCTCAGCACAGCGCGATCTGTGCTGAGCGTGCGGGGGGAGACGGGGGGGCCGCTCACTTCACCCAGCGGGTGAAGTGAGCGACCCGCTAGATTGGCCTGCATGCAGGCCAATCTAGCAGCGGCGATAGCGATGTGCGGGGCCGCGCATCGCTATCGCCGAGGGGGCTACACACGGAGCGATCCTGCCGATATTCTAAGCAATCTAGTCAGATTGCTTAGAATATCGCTCCGTGAGTACCCCCCTTTACCTTTTCACCTTCCATTGTCTGCACAGAAAAGGAAAAAAGAACGATATCGAACCGGTTAAAACGACTGCATCCCACAAAAGAATGCGTCACCAACCGTCGTGAAGGAGTCTAACTTCCAAAGCTACATCTACCAGTGGTATCCGCCGAGATCGACTGAACTGAGGCATCCCCAAACAGCATTATACCGTCCCACCAGTATCTTTCGGAGACAACCTCAGCATTTCCCCGGCCACACCTCCTGCCGTGACGTGGCAACCTGCTGCAATGTTATAGAGTAGAATCCACATAAGAGACCTTACCCACTCTCTGTAGGGTAATTCTATTGGATGCCTATCCGAATATAACACTCCCCCATGTGCATGCAATGCAAATAAATCCAAAGTATAGAAATAAAATATCACTTAGCTTCCTGTGTATGATCCTTTACGACAGGGGTCCGCGTCGACCAGGAGTTGACTTTCACAGTATTCTATCCACAGCGGGAAAAGAATAAACATTCGTACTCCTTGCGAGGATCTGAGACCAACTCGTCACGGCCGACCTAGAGCTTTATCAACAGAGCGAGCAGCACATGAGAAGGAATACTATTACTTCAGCATTCAGTATAAATCCGAATATGAATATATAAAATGTAATACACAATTACACACATATCCCACACATCTCTCTCTCTCTCTCTCTCTCTCTCTCTCTATATATATATATATAGAACATACATATAAGCGGATTGTCCGGAGCCTTCTGGTCCCCAGTGACATTAATGTGTTCTGAATGTGATCATGTACTGAATGCCCCAGTTGAGGATATACCAGGAAACATTATAGTCGACAGAAACCTAGTATTCGTCGACAGCAGGGGGTAGTACCCAGGTAAAATAACATTCTTGCGACCCCGAGGGGTCCGAGGGAAGTATACATTTAATATTAATATCGCTCCCTCACAAATACTACCACGGCTGTGCACGAGCTACAGGCCCACGGAACCGTACCATACCTATACATAAAAATATACATACAGGAATAAGTTAGTCACCCCGGTAATAACGGTTGGTGCCGACAGGGTCACCCACAAACTACTGTGTCTCCCATACCTTGCTTTCTTTTAACAAGCATACCCCTACCGACCTGTTGACTCAGTATCTACTGTATCAAGTACCAAACAGGTTCCGGTGATGCCGACAGTGAACCTCATAAGTGTTTGTGTCGTGTCGACACAAGTGGCTTATAGAGCGTATATCTGACAGGGAGGGAACTCACAGAAAAGTCGGCGAAGTCGACTGTGATCCGCATAACTGACAGAGCACTCACTTATCAACCTATGTCGACTAAACTATAGTGGGTATCTGACAGGGAACACACAGGTATAAACATATATTTATAACCCACAGTATACAAGCCCATTTGTGCAAACATAGTGTTATTTTTCTCTAAATAGCACTACCTTGTGCCCCCTCATACTTTTGGCGAGGACAAGCAGAAAATGGCGCTGTCTCTTGCAAAGAAGGCTAAGCTCCGCCCCCTCCCGGCGCACTCCAGCCCGCAAAAAATATACATTCCTGTATGTCAACGGGGTCTCTATACAGTGTTAAGATACTTTATAGATGCACTGTCACCCCCAAATTATATATATACATATATATACTGCTGCCCAGGGCGCTCCCTCCCTAGCGCCCTGCACCCTCGTAACGACCGTCGGCGTGTGGGAGCCATGGCGCGCAGCGTGACCGCTGCAATGTCTGGCGGGGGTATCGTAACGGTGCCCAGGGAGAGAGTCTGCCCTTATGCAGTTGTATCAATAACTTCTAGTAACTTGTTGCCCAGGGTTTCCCCCCCAGCGCCCTGCACCCTGAGAGTGCCGTTGGTGTGTGGGAGCATGGAGCGCAGCGTGACCGCTGCGAGTTACCTCCGTTACTGAAGTCTTCTGCCGTCCTGAAGTCTTCGGTTCTTCACATACTCACCCGGCTTCTTTCTTCTGGCTTCTGTGAGGGGGGTGACGGCGCGGCTCCGGGAACAAGCAGCTAGGCGCACCAAGTGATCGAACCCTCTGGAGCTAATGGTGTCCAGTAGCCTAAGAAGCAGAGCCCTTGAACTAAGAAGAAGTAGGTCTGACTTCTCTCCCCTCAGTCCCACGATGCAGGGAGCCTGTAGCCAGCAGGTCTCCCTGAAAATAAAAAACCTAACATAAAGTCTTTTAGAGAAACTCTGTAGAGCTCCCCTAGTGAGTGTCCGGTCACTCCTGGGCACAGAGTCTAACTGAGGTCTGGGGGAGGGGCATAGAGGGAGGAGCCAGTTCACACCCATTCAAAGTCTTATAGTGTTACCATGTCTCCTGCGGAGCCCGTCTATACCCCATGGTCCTTACGGAGTCCCCAGCATCCTCTAGGACGTATGAGAAAAAGGATAAACAAAGGTTGATCTGACGGTGAGAAATGGTCATTTATATTCAAAGCTGCAAAGTCTACGGCATGATTTTACAAACATGGGGAGTCATTCCGAGTTGATCGTAGCTGTGCTAAATTTAGCACAGCTACGATCATGCGGGGGGACGCCCAGCACAGGGCTAGTCCGTCCCGCATGTCAGTGCCGGCCCCCCCGCAGAAGTGCAAAGGCATCGCACAGCGGTGATGCCTTTGCACTTCAAGAGTAGCTCCCGACCAGCGCAGCTTTAGCGTGCTGGCCGGGAGCTACTCGTCGCTCCCCGGCCCGTAGCGGCTGCGTGTGACGTCACGCAGCCACTGTGGTCTGCCCCCCATTCGGTCCGGCCACGCCTGTGTTGGTCGGACCGCTCCCACTAAACGGCGGCCAAATGCCGCCGTTCCGCCCCCTCCCGCCCAGCGATTGCCTGTGCCTGTCAATCAGGCAGAGGCGATCGCAGATCCTTCGGCCGTCAGGCATGCGCCGGCGCACTACGGCCCCGGCGCATGCGCAGTAGGGACCTGTTCGCTCGGATGCGACAAAAAGCAGCGAGCGGGTGGGTCAGAATGACCCCCATGGTTCTAAGTACCAGAGATTCCTGACGTGCCTCATATTGCAGGAATATATTCCATGTTCCTGACCTTTACATTGCTGGCTCTGTCTTAGAGATGCCTGAACACAATATGTCAACATCAGAATGTTGACATTCAGAATATTGATACGGACATTATGTTGACATTACACAATGTCCGCTAGGAGATAATGCTAGCCAATGCCATCTGATGATGAAGTTATCTACTGGGGGGCCAGGCTCGGACAACCATAGCTGTTTGGAATTTGGTAAATTGGATAATTGTGCTATCCACAATGGGGGTCATTCCGAGTTGATCGCTCCTCGCTAGCAACTTTTTGCAGCGCTGCAATCAGATAGTCGCCGCCTATGGGGGAGTGTATTTTCGCTTTGCAAGTGTGCGAATGCTTTTGCTGCCGTCGGCACAAAAAAGTTTTTTGCAGTTTCTGAGTAGCTCTGGACTTACTCAGCCGCTGTGATCACTTCAGCCTGTCTGGCCCCGGAATTGACGTCAGACACCCGCCCTGCAAACGCTTGGACACGCCTGCGTTTTTCCAAACACTCCCAGAAAACGGTCAGTTGACACCCACAAACGCCCTCTTCCTGTCAATCTCCTTGCGATCAGCTGTGCGAATGGATTCTTCGTTAAATCCATCGCTCAACAAAGATCCGCTTTGTACCCGTACGACGCGCCTGCGCATTGCGGTGCATACGCATGCGCAGTTTTGCCGAGATTTAACCTGATCGCAGCGCTGCAAAAAGTTGCTAGCGAGCGATCAACTCGGAATGACCCCCATTGATCGCTAACGATTTCTCAGCGTTCGGGGGTTTACTGAATAGCCCCAATCTAAAATGACCCTTTCTCTGAATAAAACTGACGTTTTTGCCTGAGTTACGATGTTATAAATAGGCCCTTTGTAGTTTGTCCTCTAACAGAGCGCTAGAAGCGTATTCAATAGTGTTCCACCAAGAAATCACTGCGTCCCATTTTCTGTTCTTCAATTGAATAGCCGAAACCCATGGCTGCTGAAAACCCCTCCGCGACTGCAGAGGTTTTTGAATTTTCCACACACATCCGAATTCCACTATAAATGCATAAAATGAATGCCTAGGTGTATGAAGTATGAGGCTTTACAGTTAGCTTTTATTTCTGGCATGATTAGTTAGGCATGTTCTCAGCAGGTAGCAAACTACTGAATTACTGAATGAGATTCGACAATACTGTTGATGCCAAAGGAGGATTTTTCACTCAAAACCTAGATTCATTAGTATTGAAATGGCAGATTACTTTCCTTTTCAAAGTCCTCTGCACGTCAATACGCTGTCTTTTGTACTTCCACAAAGTATTTTTTATTTAAGTGCCCCGGAAAGCTCTAGGAATATTTCACGTCTGCATTAAATGTGAACAAAGGGAGGAAAATGTTGCATCTCAGAGGCGTAATAATAAGAATTTACTTACCGATAATTCTATTTCTCATAGTCCGTAGTGGATGCTGGGAACTCCGTAAGGACCATGGGGAATAGCGGCTCCGCAGGAGACTGGGCACATCTAAAGAAAGCTTTAGGACTAACTGGTGTGCACTGGCTCCTCCCCCTATGACCCTCCTCCAAGCCTCAGTTAGGATACTGTGCCCGGACGAGCGTACACAATAAGGAAGGATTTTGAATCCCGGGTAAGACTCATACCAGCCACACCAATCACACCGTATAACTTGTGATCTGAACCCAGTTAACAGTATGATAACAGAGGAGCCTCTGAAAAGATGGCTCCCAACAATAATAACCCGATTTTTGTAACAATAACTATGTACAAGTATTGCAGACAATCCGCACTTGGGATGGGCGCCCAGCATCCACTATGGACTATGAGAAATAGAATTATCGGTAAGTAAATTCTTATTTTCTCTAACGTCCTAGGTGGATGCTGGGAACTCCGTAAGGACCATGGGGATTATACCAAAGCTCCCAAACGGGCGGGAGAGTGCGGATGACTCTGCAGCACCGAATGAGAGAACTCCAGGTCCTCCTCAGCCAGGGTATCAAATTTGTAGAATTTAGCAAACGTGTTTGCCCCTGACCAAGTAGCTGCTCGGCAAAGTTGTAAAGCCGAGACCCCTCGGGCAGCCGCCCAAGATGAGCCCACTTTCCTTGTGAAACGGGCTTTTACAGATTTTAGCTGTGGCAGGCCTGCCACAAAATGTGCAAGCTGAATTGTACTACAAATCCAACGAGCAATAGTCTGCTTAGAAGCAGGAGCACCCAGCTTGTTGGGTGCATACAGGATAAACAGCGAGTCAGATTTCCTGACTCCAGCCGTCCTGGAAACATATTTTCAGGGCCCTGACAACATCCAGCAACTTGGATTCCTCCAAGTCCCTAGTAGCCGCAGGCACCACAATAGGTTGGTTCAGGTGAAAACGCTGGAACCACCTTAGGGAGAAACTGAGGACGAGTCCTCAATTCCGCCCTGTCCGAATGGAAAATCAGATAAGGGCTTTTACAGGATAAAGCCGCCAATTCTGACACGCGCCTGGCCCAGGCCAGGGCCAACAGCATGACCACATTCCATGTGAGATATTTTAACTCCACAGATTTAAGTGGTTCAAACCAATGTGACTTTTGGAACCCAAACTACATTGAGATCCCAAATTGCCACTGGAGGCACAAAAGGAGACTGTATATGCAGTACCCCTTTTACAAACGTCTAAACTTCAGGGACTGAAGCTAGTTCTTTTTTGGAAGAAAATTGACAGGGCCGAAATCTGAACCTTAATGGACCCCAATTTCAGGCCCATAGACACTCCTGTTTGCAGGAAATGTAGGAATTGACCCAGTTGAATTTCCTCCGTCGGGCCTTACTGGCCTCGCACTACGCAACATATTTTCGCCAATTGCGGTGATAATGTTTTTGCGGTTACATCCTTCCTGGCTTTAGATCAGGATATGGATGACTTCATCCGGAATGCCTTTTTTCCTTCAGGATCCGGTGTTCAACCGGCATGCCGTCAAACGCAGCCGCGGTAAGTCTTGGAACAGACAGGGTCCTTGCTGGAGCAGGTCCCTTCTTAGAGGTAGAGGCCACGGATCCTCCGTGAGCATCTCTTGAAGTTCCGGTTACCAAGTCCTTCTTGGCCAATCCGGAGCCATGAATATAGTGCTTTCTCCTCTCCATCTTATCAATCTCAGTACCTTGGGTATGAGAGGCAGAGGAGGAAACACATACACTGACTGGTACACCCACGGTGTTACCAGAGCGTCTACAACTATTGCCTGAGGGTCTCTTGACCTGGCGCAATACCTGTCGAGTTTTTTAATCATGTGGACGACTTCTGGGTGAAGTCCCCACTCTCCCGGGTGGAGGTCGTGCTGAGGAAGTCTGCTTCCCAGTTATCCACTCCCGGAATGAATACTGTTGACAGTGCTATCACATGATTTTCCGCCCAGCGAAGAATCCCTGCAGCTTCTGCCATTGCCCTCCTGCTTCTTGTGCCACCCTGTCTGTTTACGTGGGTGACTGCCATGATGTTGTCCGACTGGATCAACACCGGCTGACCTTGAAGCAGAGGTCTTGCTAAGCTTAGAGCATTGTAAATGGCCCTTAGCTTCAGGATATTTATGTGAAGTGATGTATCCAGGCTTGACCCTAAGCCCTGGATATTCCTTCCCTGTGTGACTGCTCCCCAGCCTCGCAGGCTGGCATCCGTGGTCACCAGGACCCAGTCCTGAATGCCGAATCTGCGGCCCTCTAGAAGATGAGCACTCTGCAACCACCACAGGATGGATACCCTTGTCCTTGGTGACAGGGTTATCCGCTGATGCATCTGAAAATGCGACCCGGACCATTTGTCCAGTAGGTTCCACTGGAAAGTTCTTGCGTGGAATCTAACGAATGGGATTGCTTCGTAGGAAGCCACCATTTTTACCCAGAACCCTTGTGCATTGATGCACTGAGACTTGGTTCGGTTTTAGGAGGTTCCTGACTAGCTCGGATAACTCCCTGGCTTTCTCTTCCGGGAGAAACACCTTTTTTTTTTCTGGACTGTGTCCAGGAACATCCCTAGGAAACAGAAGACAAGTCGTCGGAACCAGCTGCGATTTTGGAATATTGAGAATCCAATCGTGCTGCCGCAACACTACCTGAGATAGTGCTACACCGACTTCCAACTGTTCCCTGGATCTTACCCTTATCAGGGAATCGTCCAAGTAAGGGATAACTAAAATTCCCTTCCTTCGAAGGGATATCATTTCGGCCATTACCTTGGTAAAGACCCAGGGTGCCGTGGACCATCCCTACGGCAGCGTCTGAACTGATAGTGACAGTTCTGTACCATAACCTGAGGTACCCTTGGTGAGAAGGGTAAATTTTGACATGAAGGTAAGCATCCTTGATGTCCCGAGACATCATGTAGTCCCCTTCTTCCAGGTTCGCAATCACTGCTCTGAGTGACTCAATCTTGAATTTGAACCTCTGTATGTAAGTGTTCAAAGATTTTAGATTTTAGATTTAGAATCGGTCTCACCGAGCCGTCTGGCTTCGGTACCACAATAGTGTGGAATAATACCCCGTTCCCTGTTGCAGGAGGGGTACCTTGATTATCACCTGCTGGGAATACAGCTTGTGAATGGCTTCCAAAACTGCCTCCCTGTCAGAGGGAGACGTCGGTAAAGCCGACTTTTGGAAACGGCGAGGGGGAGACGTCTCGAATTCCAATATGTACCCTTGAGATATTACCTGAAGGATCCAGGGGTCTACTTGCGAGTGAGCCCACTGCGCACTGAAATTCATTGAGAACGGGCCCCCACCGTGCCTGAGCTTGTAAGGCCCTAGCGTCATACTGAGGGCTTGGCAGAGGCGGGAAAGGGTTTCTGTTCCTGGGAACTGGCTAATCTCTTCAGCCTTTTTCCTCTCCCTCTGTCACGAGCAGAAAAGAGGAACCTTTTGTCCACTTGCCAACAAAGGACTGCGCCTGATAATACGGCGTCTTATTTTGAGAGGCGACCTGGGGTACAAACGTGGATTTTCCAGTTGTTGCCGTGGCCACCAGGTCTAAAAGACCGACCCCAAATGTCCCCTTTCAAAGGCAATACTTCCAAATGCCGTTTGGAATCCGCATCACCTGACCATTTTACTGGTAGAATTGGACAACGCACTTATACTTGATGCCAGTCGGCAAATATTCCGCTGTGCATCATGCATATATAGAAATGCATCTTTTAAATGCTCTATAGGCAATAATATACTATCCTTATCTAGGATATCAATATTTCCAGTCAGGGAATCCGACCATGCCAACCCAGCACTGCACCTCCAGGCTGAGGCGATTGCTGGTCGCAGTATAACACCAGTATGTGTGTGAATACATTTTTGGATACCCTCCTGCTTTCTATCAGCGGGATCCTTAAGGGCGGCCATCTCATGAGAGGGTAGAGCCCTTGTTCTTACAAGCGTGTGAGCGCCTTATCCCCCCTAGGGGGTGTTTCCCAACGCACCCTAACCTCTGGCGGGAAAGGGTATACAGCCAATACTTTTTAAGAAATTATCAATTGTTATCGGGGGGAAACCCACGCATCATCACACACCTCATTTTATTTCTCAGATTCAGGAAAACTACAGGTAGTTTTTCCCTCACCGAACATAATACCCCTTTTTGGTGGTACTCGTATTATCAGAATGTATAAAACATTTTCCATTGTCTCAATCATGTAACGTGTGGCCCTACTGGAAATCACGGTTGTCTCTTCACCGTCGACACAGGAGTCAGTATCCGTGTCGGCGTCTGTATCTGCCATCTGAGGTAACGGGCGCTTTAGAGCCCCTGATGGCCTATGAGACGTCTGGACAGGCACAAGCTGAGTAGCCGGCTGTCTCATGTCAACCACTGTTTTTTTTTATACAGAGCTGACACTGTCACGTAATTTTCAACAGTACATCCACTCAGGTGTCGACCCCCTAGGTGGTGACATCACTGTTACAGACACTCTGCTCCGTCTCCACATCATTTTTCTCCTCATACATGTCGACACAAACGTACCGACACACAGCACACACACAGGGAATGCTCTGATAGAGGACAGGACCCCACTAGCCCTTTGGGGAGACAGAGGGAGAGTATGCCAGCACACACCAGAGCGCTATATATATATATACAGGGATAACCTTATATAAGTGTTTTTCCCCTTATAGCTGCTGTATGTTTTAATACTGCGCCTAATTAGTGCCCCCCTCTCTTTTTTTAACCCTTTCTGTAGTGTAGTGACTGCAGGGAAGAGCCAGGGAGCTTCCCTCCAACTGAGCTGTGAGGGAAAATGGCGCCAGTGTGCTGAGGAGATAGGCTCCGCCCCCTTTTCGGCGGCCTTATCTCCCGTTTTTCTGTATATTCTGGCAGGGGTTAAATGCATCCATATAGCCCAGGAGCTATATGTGATGTATTTTTTGCCATGTAAGGTATTTTTATCATGTTTTATTGCATCTCAGGGCGCCCCCCCCAGCGCCCTGCACCCTCAGTGACCGGAGTATGAAGTGTGCTGAGAGCAATGGCGCACAGCTGCAGTGCTGTGCGCTACCATATTGAAGACAGGAACGTCTTCTGCCACCGATTTTTCCGGACCTCTTCGCTCTTCTGGCTCTGTAAGGGGGCCGGCGGCGCGGCTCCGGGACCCATCCAGGCTGGGCCTGTGATCGTCCCTCTGGAGCTAATGTCCAGTAGCCAAGAAGCCCAATCCACTCTGCACGCAGGTGAGTTCGCTTCTTCTCCCCTTAGTCCCTCGATGCAGTGAGCCTGTTGCCAGCAGGTCTCACTGAAAATAACAAACCTAAACTAAAACTTTCACTAAGAAGCTCAGGAGAGCCCCTAGTGTGCACCCTTCTCGTCGGGCACAGAAATCTAACTGAGGCTTGGAGGAGGGTCATAGGGGGAGGAGCCAGTGCACACCAGTTAGTCCTAAAGCTTTCTTTAGATGTGCCCAGTCTCCTGCGGAGCCGCTATTCCCCATGGTCCTTACGGAGTTCCCAGCATCCACTTAGGACGTTAGAGAAAATGCATATGCATCATTCTTACTCTCAGTTTCTTGCCTGTGCCAGTCTCCTTTCTGTAGATTAAACCATTGCGCACGGGTAGGAATTATGGCACAAATATTAAGTATCAATGGCCCTCATTCCGAGTTGATCGCTCGCTAGCTACTTTTAGCAGCCGTGCAAACGCATAGTTGCCGCCCACGGGGGAGTGTATTTTCGCTTTGCAAGAGTGCGCACGCCTGTGCAGCCGAGCGATACAAAATAATTTTGTGCAAAACAAGACCAGCCCTGTAGTTACTTATCCTGTGCGATGATTGCTGCGACGAAGATACCCGCCCTGCAAATGCCTGGACACGCCTGCATTTTTTCCAAACAGTCCCAGTTGACACCCACAACGCCTTCTTCCTGTCAATCTCTTTGCGATCGGCTGTGCGAATTGAATCGTCGCTAGAAGCAATGCAAAACAACGATGCACTTTGTACCCGTACACCGCGCGGGCGCATTGCGTCCCATACGCATGCGTAGTTTTGCCGTTTTTTAAATGATCTCTACACAGCGAACAACGGCAGCTAGCGATCAACTCGGATTGAGGGTCTATATACCAATCTCTTTGCAATAGAGCAACTAGAAGCTATATACACTATACAAAGTTATTAGTCGGACCACAGTTGAAGCATTTCTGCAAAGTAAGCATTCATAAATCAATCTTCCAAGATCGGAATGTATATGTACAAAACAGAATATAATGTGTCATTTTATATATTTAAAACATTATAGTAGTTGCACAACACTGAATATGGTCTAAAGCAGGGTTAGGCAGCTTTCCAACTGGTAGGGCATGCTGAAGCTTGTAGTTCCCCAACAACCTGCCTTGAGTGACTCCACCATGCGAAAGCGTCCTGTACATATTCAATTAAGTAAATGCTTAATGAATTTTTGGAATACAGTATTATTCAGTAATATTTAATAAAGTGTTTATTACCATTTATTTATATAACGCCAGCCTATTACGTTGTGTATTGCATTTTGATAATATATCACTTCTGATATACGGTATTGGTGGGTTCATTTGCACTTTAATTTCACTTACATTTTCTACTAATGTTGGCCAAAACACATGGACATACAGTTAGTGAATTTAAAAATGTAAAGATCTGAAAAACACCAAGCATATTAAAAGCAATGGCTTCTTCCACACAGGTATGGCTCGTCCATCAATTAAGAAAACAGCATCCCAGCACTATGGGGTCTATTTCCTAAGCCTTGGACAGAGATAAAGTACCAGCCAATCAGCTCCTAACTGTCATTTTTCAAATCCAGCCTGTGACATGGCAGTTGGGAACCAATTGGCTGGTACTTTATCTCCATCGACTTTATCTCCATCCAAGGCTTAGTAAATAGACCCCTATGTTTCCAGCCAGTTACCTCCTTCTGTCTCTCCCCAACCAGCTCCCCTTCTGTCTCTTCAGCCAGCACCCCCTCCTGTCTATACAGCCTCCTGTCTTTCCAGCTCCAACCAGCACCACTTCTGTGTCTCCAGCCAGCCCCCCTTCTGACTCTCCATCCAACCAACCCCTTCTGTCTCTACAGTCAGCACCCCGCGTCTGTGTCTCCAGCCACCCCCCTTCTGTCTCTCCAGCCAGTCCCCGCTTCTGTGTCTCCACCCAGCCCCCCTTGTCTCTACAGTCAGCCCCCCTACTGTCTCTCCAGCCACCCCCCTTCTGTCTCACCAGCCAGCCACTCTTCTGTGTGTCCAGACAGCACTCCTTCTGACACTCCATCCTACCAACCCCTTCTGTCTCTACAGTCAGCACCCCGCGTCTGTGTCTCCAGCCACCCCCCTTCTGTCTCTCCAGCCAGTCCCCGCTTCTGTGTCTCCACCCAGCCCCCCTTGTCTCTACAGTCAGCCCCCCTACTGTCTCTCCAGCCACCCCCCTTCTGTCTCACCAGCCAGCCACTCTTCTGTGTGTCCAGACAGCACTCCTTCTGTCTCTCCAGCCAACACCCTTCTCTATCTCCAGCCAGACTCCCTTTCTTTGTCTCCAGTCAGCCCACCTTCTGTCTCAGAAGCCAGCTCCCTTTCTGTGTCTCTAGCCAGCTCTCTTCTGTGTCTCCATCCAGCTCCCTTCTGTGTCTCCAGCCCGCGCCCTTTATGTCTCTTTAGCCAGCATCCTTTCTGTCTCTACAGTCAGCTCCCCTTCTGTTTCACCACCCAGCCCCTCCTTGGGCCTCTACAGCCAGCCAGCCCCCTTCTGTGTCTCCAGCCAGCTCCCCTTCTGTCTCTCCAGCCAGCTCCCCTTCTGTCTCTCCAGCCAGCCACTATTCTGTCTCTACAGTCAGCTTCCCTTCTGTCTCTACAGCCAGCTCCCTTGCTGTCTCTCCAGCCAACCCCCATTCAGTGTGTCCAACCAGTCCCCATTCTAAATTTCAGCCAGCCCCCTCCTGTGTCACCAGCTAGCCCCTCTCCTTCATCTCCAGCCAGCCTCCCCTTCTGTGTCTCCAGTCAGCTCCTGAAGGCCACAGACACTTTTCTTCTTCTTAGCCTTCTGGCTGCGGTTGTCCTCCTCACGCTGCAGCCAGATCCTCTGTGTGATAGCGGTGCAGCGCGCTTGACGTCACCTCGTCTCAATTAAAAAAAACGCATTCATTATACTGTACTGGGCAGCCGCTGGCGAGTGCTAGCGGCTGCCCAGCCCCGGACTCTAGTCACCCCACACCACGTTAACAGATAGTTCCATCCATCTACCATGGGTGGGCCCCCACTCTGTCCCTGACCGGAGTCCCGACAGTCCCCCTCCCCCCTGATGGCGACCCTGGTCAATGAGAGTTAATGCAAATTTTAGTTTGTAGCTTCAGACCAGGTGAATAGTAGGGGAAATCCTTATTTTAAGGCAAAAATGTTGGAATACTTGCTGGCATGGGAGTGACTTTAATGGGTGCAGGGGGCTCAATCCAGGGGTGCCTACCCTTCACGAATTCATATATCTTACCTCTCCGTCGGCACTGCAGATATCACCGGATCAGGGAACATCACCTTAGATCTAAGTTATTAAAGTAAAATCTCAGTGAGAAATTGTTTCACGTTATTCTTAACCATAGGCGTGCGCAGGGGGGGTGCCTGGTGCGCACAGGCACCCCCTAATGTCCGGCATCCCCCTTGCACAAGCCTGTAACTGAGTCATTGCCAAGCTGCAGTTCTATTCCTGACTGTGTATGCCCACCCGCACTCTGCACCCGCCAGCACAGACCGCCCGCTCTCTACGGCCGTCCGCCTGCTCGCTATGCCCGCCCACCCCTGCTCTCTACACCCGTCCACTCCCGCTCTCTACACCCCCGCTCTCTGCATCTGCCCACTCCCGCTCTCTACACCCACTCACCCCCGCTCTCTACACCCGCGCCTGCCCTCCACCCACCGCTTCCCTCTTTTCACCTGCCCGCTATGCCCGGTCAGCAGGCTTGGCGATAGGGGAAGAGACACGCCGCTGCAGGGTCAGTAGAGGGTGCATTTGTCAGCTGCACCCGCTACTGGATCCCACACATGACCAGGACTGCAGGGAAGGAGGGGGTGAAGGAGAGAGAAAGGACGGCAGTAGTTGTCTATGCATGGAGTGGCAGGCAGTGAGGAGCGCTCAGCTGCGAGCGCACCCACAAGTAATGTATATTATATAATGTATTTGGAGAGGCACTATGTGTCACATAATGTGTGTGGGGGGGCACTGTGGGGCCTATGTGTTTAGGGTTCACTATGTATTATATAATGTTTTGGGGGGGTACTATGGGGTCTATTAAGGCCGGGGAATAATGTGGCATAATGTGAATTTTGCCTCATACTGTGTGGCGTAATGTAAATTTTGTCTCACACTGTGTGGCGTAATATGAATTTTATCTCTTACTCTGTGGCGTAATGTGAATTTTATAGCATACTGTGTGGCATAATGTAAATTTTGGCTCATAGCATGTGGCATAATGTCAATTTTGGCTCATACCATGTGGCGTACTGTATGGCGTAATGTGAATTTTATCTCTTACTGTGTGGCGTAATGTGAATTTTGGCTCATACTGTGTGGCGTAATGTAACTTTTGGCTTATACCATGTGGTGTAATGTGAATTTTGTCTAATACTGTGTGGCGTAATGTGAATTTTGTCTAATACTGTGTGGCGTAATGTGAATTTTGTCTAATACTGTGTGGCGTAATGTGAATTTTGTCTAATACTGTGTGGCGTAATGTGAATTTTGTCTAATACTGTGTGGCGTAATGTGAATTTTGTCTAATACTGTGTGGCGTAATGTGAATTTTGTCTAATACTGTGTGGCGTAATGTGAATTTTGGCTCATACCATGTGGCATAATGTGAATTTTGCACCAAGGCACACCACTCTCTAATTCCACCACTACGTCAGAGATAGGTTGGGGAAGTGTAAATAACGATAGGATAGAGCGGCAGCTAGGGCTCAGAATTATGCCGTAGTAGACAGTCAGTAGTGGCTACTGGTCGCACCATTATGTTTCATTTTAATTCTCTGGGGTGTATTGTATCTACTTGTATTATTAGGAACAAGGGATAAATTAGATTACGCCATGTAATTTTACTAAGAGAATGTAAAATAGTGTTAGACATGTCCCTGGGCAGTGCTAGACACGCCCAAAAGGCGATGCTAGACATGCCCCTCCAGCAGTGCACCCTCTAATAAAATTAGCTGCGCACGCCTATGTTCTTAACCTCGGTTCAGGTAGCTCGTTAGGTATCTCGTAACTAGGGGCAACGATAATAATAATAATAATAATCATCATCATCATCATAATAAATCATAATGTTGTCACATAGTAACCAATCCAAGATGTATCAATATTATTTATAATATATTATTATTATTATTATTATTATTATTATTATTATTATTATGCAATACAAGATGAATGTAAACACTTACTAAGAAGGTCCCGTCCCTCCCCCCAGCTACTTCTCAGATGAGCTGATTTAGGGTATGGGCTGAGTCTGCCACCACTGCCACCACTGCCAGGTGACTTGCACATTCCCGCAGCTGGCACCCAGCAGGTGTCCCCGTGTGATTGACAGCTGGCCGTGACGTCAGGCAGTGGGCGGCCCCTGGTGGACATCCCTGGAAAGGCACCAGCAGGGAGGGAGGCTGCTGCCTCCAGTCTGCTACCTGGGAGAGCCATGAGCTTGTAGTCGGATGCAGGCTCCGGACCTGACCCGCTGGCTGCCACACCAGGGCTGGGAGGAGAGGGGCAGGATGCATCTGCTGCTGCTGCAGTAGTCTGACAATGGGAGAGGAGGAGGCTGCTGCCTAGGGCTGGGATTGGCACTGGGAGAATAAGGGTAAGTGCCTTGTAGAAGATGCTCTTCATCCATGTACTGCTCTCCTGTGCAATTAGCTGCTGATACACAAAGGAGATTATACTGTAGTACACCCGTATCTCCATGCTCTGCACTGTGCAGTCACCTGCAGCACACTTCTACACAGACATTCATCTAGGGAGTGTGTTATAGAGCAATACATATATATATATATATATATATATATATATATATATATATATATGTTTTGTATTTATATTAATAGCTGTAATAACCCAGTACTGTGTCTGCAGAGTCCAAACTTGACGCTTTCCACCCTCCCATGCACAAATAAAACAAGGCACATCCAGAATAATGTGCTATATTCTTCTTTAGATCAGAGAGATCCATTACAGTCCATTTATAGTAATGAAATGACATGTTCATTAAACTTCAGCGGTGACAAGGGAGAATACAACAATCCAGGTCACGTCAGGTGAAAGTTTAAAGGACCATTACTGATTTTTGCTGTTTTAGGAAAGCGATATTGTATCATGTTTGTATGTATACCTTGCATGCAGTAACAGACATCTGTATATTGGCCCTCATTCCGAGTTGTTCGCTCTGTATTTTTCATCGCATCGCAATGAAAATCCGCTTAGTACGCATGCGCAATGTTCGCACTGCGACTGCGCCAAGTAACTTTGCTATGTAGAAAGTAATATTACTCACGGCTTTTTCATCGCTCCGGCGATCGTAATGTGATTGACAGGAAATGGGTGTTACTGGGCGGAAACACGGCGTTTCAGGGGCGTGTGGCTGAAAACGCTACCGTTTCCGGAAAAAACGCAGGAGTGGCCGGAGAAACGGTGGGAGTGCCTGGGCGAACGCTGGGTGTGTTTGTGACGTCAAACCAGGAACGACAAGCACTGAACTGATCGCACAGGCAGAGTAAGTCTGAAGCTACTCCAAAACTGCTACGAGGTTTGTGATCGCAATATTGCGATTACTTCGGTCGCACTTTTAAGAAGCTAAGATACACTCCCAGTAGGCGGCGGCTTAGCGTGTGTAACTCTGCTAAATTCGCATTGCGACCGATCAACTCGGAATGAGGGCCATTGTGTAACAGGCAGCCAGCTGTTGTGGGACTACAAGTGCCAAAGCCAGCCAAAGGCTGGGATCTGTAGTTCCACAACAGCTGGCCAGCCACCGGCTGCCCGGGGTTTAAATGCTGAGACTTATATCACTGTGGCGTATTCCGCTGCGCTGGGTGTCCGTCTGCCCGTTCATTCACGGAATCTGGCTAGTGATGTCTTTGTTCCAGCTCCTGGAAATCTCTGTTTGTGAATTACACTTTTAATTAGATCTGTGGTTGATTCACCGTCTTCCAGCGTATGGATTGTGAGGTTTTCCTTCCATCGTTATAGTACATTGGTGGTCATTCCGAGTTGTTCGCTCGGTAATTTTCTTCGCATCGCAGCGATTTTCCGCTAACTGCGCATGTAAATTTGCTATGAAGATTGGTATTTTACTCACGGAATAACAAGGTTTTTTCTTCGTTCTGGTGATCGTAATGTGATTGACAGGAAGTGGGTGTTTCTGGGCGGAAACTGGCCGTTTTATGGGAGTGTGTGAAAAAACGCTACCGTTTCTGGGAAAAACGCGGGAGTGGCTGGAGAAACGGGGGAGTGTCTGGGCGAACGCTGGGTGTGTTTGTGACGTCAAACCAGGAACGACAAGCACTGAATTGATCGCACTGGAAGAGTAAGTCTCGAGCTACTCAGAAACTGCACAGAGAAGTCTTTTCGCAATATTGCAAATCTTTAGTTCGCAATTCTGCTAAGCTAAGATTCACTCCCAGTAGGCGGCGGCTTAGCGTGTGCAATGCTGCTAAAAGCAGCTTGCGAGCGAACAACTCGGAATGAGGGCCATTGACTGATAGATCCTTTGCAGTGAATGGAGACACTGAGATTCATGTATAAACACATGGGGTAGGTGGGATATTGGTATGTGCTATTTATTTTATTCATTTTAAAAAGTAATTTACTAGGAAGTACTACATTGAGAGTCCAGGTTATAGCACCATACAAGTGTCATCTGGTTACAGACTATAGGGTCTCTGGGGGTCATTCCGAGTTGATCGCTAGCTGCTTTCGTTCGCTGTGCAGCGATCAGGCAAAATATCGGCACTTCTGCACATGTGTATGCGGCGCAATGCGCACGCGCGTCGTACTATTACAACAAACGTAGTTTCACACAAGGTCTAGCGAAGCTTTTCAGTCGCACTGCTGGCCGCAGAGTGATTGACAGGAAGTGGGCGTTTCTGGGTGTCAACTGACCGCTTTCAGGGAGTGTTCGGAAAAACGCAGGCATGCCAGGAAAAACGCAGGTGTGGCTGGCCGAACGCAGGGCGTGTTCGTGACGTCAAAACAGGAACTAAACAGTCTGAAGTGATCGCAGGCGCTGAGTAGGTCTGAAGCTACTCTGAAACTGCACAAAATTATTTTGTAGCCGCTCTGCGATCTTTTCGTTCGCACTTCTGCTAAGCTAAGATACACTCCAAGTGGGAGGCGGCTTAGCGTTTGTACGGCTGCTAAAAACTGCTAGCGAGCGATCAACTCGGAATGACCACCTATGTACTGATCCTTGGAGGGAGATAATGTGGACGGAGATAAAGTACCAGCCAATCAGCTCCTAACTGTCATTTTTAAAACACAGCCAGTAACCTTCCAGTTAGGAAGCTGATTGGCTGGTACTTTATCAGTCTTTTTCCATCTCCACTTTATCACTTTTTATGGCTTAATACATTTGGACCATTTGTTTGTAAAATGACAGTTAGGAACTGGTTGGTTTGTACTTTATCTCTCTCTAAGGCTTTAGTACTTAGACCCCTGAGAGCATTAAGCCCATACTTACCTACTCTCCCGGATTCTGCGGGAGACACCCGGTTTTTGGGTCGTCCCCCGCAGCCCCCAGAACAGTGGGCACCCCTCCCGCATTCTGCCCACTTCCTAGTGAAGTGGGCAGAATAGGGAGAATAACACAGCAAAATCACGGACTCGGCGGAGGGGCGGAGCCTAATGACGCGGTTATATGCTTATTGCGTCGTTTTAGCCCCGCCCCTACATAAATTTTGTCCAATCACAGACTTTTCCCGGTGGGTGGGCGGGGCCTACTGATGCAATCAGCTTGGCCCCTCCCTCATCACCGCCCACCTGCTTCTCCTCTGCGGGCATCTCCCAGACAGGAGATTTGAAATATCTGCAAGTATGATTAAGCCTTACATCACACTCATACTCATTGATCTGAGTGACAGAAGTTTTGGAAGGTCTGACAGGTGACAGGTGTAAGTGACCCAGGTAGGCTGCTCCAGAAATGGGGAGAAGGCGGAGCGGCAAGAGTCCTTATTGAATTAAGGAACTATGGGGGTAATTCCAAGTTGATCGCAGCAGGAAATTTTTTAGCAGTTGGGCAAAACCATGTGCACTGCAGGGGGGGGGCAGATATAACATCTGCAGAGAGAGTTAGATTTGGGTGGGTTATTTTGTTTCTGTGCAGGGTAAATACTGGCTGCTTTATTTTTACACTACAAATTAGATTGCAGATTGAACACACCCCACCCAAATCTAACTCTCTCTGCACATGTTATATCTGCCCCCCCTGCTGTGCACATGGTTTTGCCCAACTGCTAAAAAATTTCCTGCTGCGATCAACTCAGAATTACCCCCTATTATCTGACTTCTGGAAGTAGCTCATCGGTGGTAAATTGTGGAGTAATACGTTTCTTCACATGTTTGGGTAATTTGCCCAGAAAGCTTTACTGCCTCACAGTTTTAGGGTCATAAGTTCAAACCGTGTCTGTGTGTAGTTTGTATGTTTCCGCCGTGCTTGCGTGGGTTTCATCCCACTCTCCAAAAACATACTGGTGGGTTAACTGGAATCTGACATAAACATTAACCCTAATGTATATGTGTGTCCGTGTCTCAGGGAATATAGATTGTAAGCTCCACTGCGGCCTGTAGTTTCCCCCTTCTATTTTTGGGTGCTCAGCGAGGCGGAAGCTGGACCATAAGCGCAGAATCATTCTCATAGCGATTGTTCCTGATTTGCTGTTGTTTCAGGATCAAATACATACCGGGAATCCTGTAATACAATATCACAGTATGGTTCCATGTTCCTTTACTGTTGCTTATTGTTTTTTTAAGGAACCCACATTTATTAGCGAACATCTCACAATATAATAAAATCTGAAAATGAAAATTAATCTTGTATCTCAGGAAAAAAAATTAGTTACTGGAGTGGTTCAAAGGGATAGATGCTGGAACTTTAAATGCTTCATTATTTCCAAGGACATTAAATGCGGTTTCACATAGCCAGCCACAGTGGTGCAAGTAGAAAAAATTTCTTATAGGTACTGTGTGCGCGTGCAGTCAAAAAAATGGGTGTGGCCAATGAAAATGGGGGTGTGATACACATATGGGGGAGGGGGCAGATACACATATGACCTCAATAGTGGCAGATACACGTTTCCCCACAGTGCCAGATACACAAATGCCCCCACAGTGCCAGATGCACAAATGCCCCACAGTGCCAGATACACATTGCCCCAGTGCCAGATACACAAATGCCCCTACAGTGCCAGATACACAAATGCCCCCACAGTGCCAGATACACAAATGCCCCTACAGTGCCAGATACACAAATGCCCCCACAGTGCCAGATACACAAATGCCCCCACAGTGCCAGATACACAAATGCCCCCACAGTGCCAGATACACAAATGCCCCCACAGTGCCAGATATACAGTGCCCCACAGTGCCAGATACACATTGCACCAGAGTGCCAGATACACAAATGCCCCTACAGTGCCAGATACACAAATGCCCCCACAGTGCCAGATACACAGTGCCCCAGTGCCAGATATACATTGCCCCACAGTGCCAGATACACAAATGCCCCCACAGTGCCAGATACACAAATGCCCCACAGTGCCAGATACACAGTGCCCGATGTACATTGCCCCAGAGTGCCAGATACACATTGCCCCACAGTGCCAGATACACAAATGCCCCCACAGTGCCAGATACACAAATGCCCCCACAGTGCCAGATACACATTGCCTCACATTTCCAGATACACGTTGCCTCACAGTGCCAGATACACATTGCCCCACAGTGCCAGATACACAAATGCCCCCACAGTGCCAGATACACAGTGCCCCACAGTGCCAGATACACATTGCCCCAGTGCCAGATACACATTGCCCCAGTGCCAGATATACATTGCCCCACAGTGCCAGATGCACAAATGCCCCCACAGTGCCAGATATACATTGCCCCAGAGTGCCCCCCCCCCTGCTCACCGCTTCCTCTGTTTGTGCTGCGTGAGGGGAGGAGAGCGTAGCGCCTCTCCTGCCACTCAATGCTCGTAAACAAGTTCGCTGGTTCGTTAGCCAATCAGAGCTCGTGGACTGGCAGCCAATCAGGAGCCACGGCTGCCTGTCCGCGAGCTCTGATTGGCTAGCAAACCGGTGCCTTATTGAGATTCACCCCACCGCCGCCGCAGCCGCCAGAGACCGGACATCACAATCAATTGAGGGGCAGGAGAGGCGCTGTGCCGCGATCTCTTCCCCTCACACAGTGACAGCAGCGGGATGCAGGTATGGCGGACGGCCCGGTGGTACGGCGTACTATCTGGGAATTTCTTACTTGTACGCCGTACCACCCGATACCACCATACTTGCAGCACTGGTCAGCCGGGTGGAAGGGGTTATAAACTCCTATGGGGATATTTTAGTACATTTGGTAAATAAACATATGAAATAAATAAACTTAAGTACAATAAAATGTATTTCCCATTATAATGAAAGCTACTGTATTGTGGTTTGCCGTGGAGATCTGATCACAGCGTTTTGTGTGTTTCCTCAAATGCTGCCTGTGTAAAGATGTTTGGAATAACGGTGGAGATTTATTAAAGCTTGGAGAGAGATAAAGTAGAGATTAATAACGTACCAGCCAATCAGCTCCTGTCAGAGCCGGATTAAGGCAGGGGCGAGAGGGGCGGCCGTCCCGGGGCCCCCACACCCTACGTTTTGTAGGAGTCTTCCTTCGGCGGCTCAGCTGTTCAGTAACAGCGGCTGCTGGGGAGCTTCTGCACAGTCAGTCTCGCGGGACAGGGAAATCCCGCGAGACAGTGACTGCAAGCCGCTGGACAGCCTGCGCTCCCTGCTGCAATGTAAGTGAAGGTGTGTGAGTGTATGTGTGTGCGTTTGTGTGTTTGTGTGTGAGTGCGCACGGCCACGGGAGGGGGGGGGGCGAGGACTTTGCCATAAAATCATAGATGGTGGGCCCCCACAATCTGCGTTGCCCTGGGCCACCGCCACCCTTAATCCGGCCCTGGCTCCTGTCATTATTCTAACACAGCCTGTAACATGGCAGTTAGGAGCGGATTGCCTGCTACTTTATCTCTCTCCGCTTTCTCTCTCTCCAAACTTTGATACATCTCCCCCAAAGTGAGTCTGTTTAGTGAGTTGTACGGATTAACATTAGGAACATATACGGCTGTATAAGGATGCAGACTGTGTATTGTTGCCTGTTCATTTATTATTGAGTAGAGAATGTCATTCCCAGCACTCCTAACTCAGTTCTCATATCGACAATAATATTGATATCGCCTGATTCTGATTTGGAAGTAAAGTAAAACAAAAAAAAAAGCGTAACTGTGTACCTGGGCAAAACCATGCTGCACTGCAGGGGGGGGGCAGATGCAACGTGCAAAGAGATTAAGATTTGGGTGGGGTGTGTCCAAACTGAAATCTAAACTGCATTGTAAAAATAAAGCTCCTGTGGGCTACATGCAAAAGCAGCCAGTATTTACCCTGCACAGAAAATATATACATGTATTTGCTCCCCTTGCATAGCAACATAGGGCCTAATTTAGACCTGATCGCAGCAGCAATTTTGTTCTCTAATGGGGGGGGTGTAACATGTGCAGAGAGAGCTAGATTTGGGTAGGTTATATTGCTTCTGTGCGGGGTAAAAACTGGTTGCTTTATTTTTATTTTTATTTTACACTGCAATTTAAATTTCAGTTTGAACACATCCCACCCAACTATGCTGGTCATTCCGAGTTGTTCGCCCGCTAGCTACTTTTAGCAGAAATGCAAACGCAAAGCCGCCGCCCTCTGGGAGTGTATCTTAGCATAGCAGAATTGCTAACGAAAGATTAGCAATTCTGCTATAAGTATTTCCTTGCAGTTTCTGAGTAGCTCCAGACCTACTCCTAGATTGCAATCACCTCAGTCCGTTTAGTTCCTGGTTTGGCGTCACAAACACGCCCAGCGTCCGCCAACCACTCCCCCGTTCCTCCAGCCTCTCCTGCTTTTTCTGCTGGCACGCCTGCGTTTTTTTAGCACACTCCCGGAAAACGCTCAGTTACCACCCAGAAACACCCACTTCCTGTCAGTCATTCTCCGATCAGCAGAGTGACTGAAAAGCTTTGTTCGCCCGTGAGTAAAATAGCATAGGTTTGTGTAAAATTGCTTAGCGCGTGCACCCTGCTGTGCATACGCATGCGCAGAACTGCTGGATTTTAGCCTAGTAGCAATTCTGCTAAAAATAGCAGCGAGCGAACAACTCGGAATGACCACCCATAACTCTCTCTGCACATGTTACATCTGCCCCTAGGTCCAGCTCTCACAGAGTATAAAAGGACCTCTCCAATGTAACAGGACAGTGATGACCAAATGAGAAGTATGTCTGGAGAAGAAAGGAAATGTTAATATAGGTCATGTGACAGTAAAGGTCATGTGATAGAAGACATGATAACTCAGACCTTTTCACACCATCTGTGTCTCCGCTTCTGCTTATTATGTCTCCAGAGAGAAAGAACTTTGATGTCCAAATCTATTATTGAACATTGGAGCGAATACATTAACGTTGCATTTGAATGCAAAACATGAACCGAGCCATAGCAACCAATGAGCAATTAGCTAACAGTGGTCAGCATTGCTGCCTCACATCACAGGGTCGTGGGTTCCATTCCCATCAATACACCTGTTTTTATTCAGCTCGAATCTTTACTACTGGCTAAATATAATGTCCCTTTAAATAATCACATTTTATGCAATGTATTTATTTAGTGTAAAGCTTACTTAGGGGGACATTTACTAAGCAGTGATAAGAGCGGAGAAGTGAGCCAGTGGAGAAGTTGCCCATGGCAACCAATCAGCACTGAAGTAACATCTATAATTTGCATACTATAAAATTATACAGAGCTGTTGATTGGTTGATGGGGAATCTTCTCCACTGGCTCACTTCTCCGCTCTTATCACTGCTTAGTAAATATCCGCCTTAGTTTTCACACTTCAAAAACACATTTCTTTTATAATCTGGAAGCACTGTTACTTTGTGTCCCTGCTGCAGACGAGAACGTTCTGGTCAGTGACATATTGGGGGTCATTCCGAGTTGTTCGCTCGGTATTTTTCTTCGCATCGCAGCGATTTTCCGCTAACTGCGCATGCGCAATGTTCGCACTGCGACTGCGCCAAGTAAATTTGCTAGGCAGTTAGGTATTTTACTCACGGCATTACGAGGTTTTTTCTTCGTTCTGGTGATCGTAGTGTGATTGACAGGAAGTGGGTGTTTCTGGGCGGAAATAGGCCGTTTTATGGGAGTGTGTGAAAAAACGCTACCGTTTCTGGGAAAAACGCGGGAGTGGCTGGAGAAACGGAGGAGTGTCTGGGCAAACGCTGGGTGTGTTTGTGACGTCAAACCAGGAACGAAACTGACTGAACTGATCGCAGATGCCGAGTAAGTGTGGAGCTACTCAGAAACTGCTAAGAAGTGTCTATTCGCAATTCTGCTAATCTTTCGTTCGCAATTTTGATAAGCTAAGATTCACTCCCAGTAGGCGGCGGCTTAGCGTGTGCAAAGCTGCTAAAAGCAGCTTGCGAGCGAACAACTCGGAATGACCACCCTTGTTATTTTTTCTTTCTTATTCTGTTTTTGATATCTTGTGCTTCCTTTCTCACCTATTTGTGACTGTCAGTGTTCTCAGGCTGGTGTTAATAGAAATGTCATTTTTGGATATTGTTGTTAGCGCAGCGATAGATGGATTGTGTATGTGACTCGGAGTGAGGCTGACTCGCTGTAGGAGATATCTTTCCCTGTGGACGCGGGCCGCACTCTCTGTAATATTTCCTTTTCTTTGCGTATAAGCCAGAATTTTTTTGAAAATGTAGATCCAGCCAGACGACCCTACTTCTTCCATGACGGATGAGATCGCTCCTAATTGTCTGTCCGTCTGTTAAGTAGGCGGGCATACTGGCGGTTATTAATCGGTTTCGCTTCGTGGAGCACTGTGGTGCGGTCAGTCTCATGTCATTGGTGTTCTGTTTTTTTTATCCAGTGGATTATGTCACATCAAGACAAGTAGAAGAGTAAGGGGGAGATGTACTAAGCCTTGAAAAGTGATACATTTCACGGTGATAAAGTACCAGCCAGGGCCGTTTCTAGCCAATTTGGCTCCCAGTGCGAGATTTAAAAATGCGCCCCCCCCCCCAATCACATTAAAAAAAATGCGCCCCCACCATAGATATAAAGAGTAAAAGCATGCACGCGCCTTCGGCGCGCGTGCGCTCCCGGCAAGGGTGTGTGGCCTCGTTAAAATGGGCGTAGTTTTGTTAAGATGGGCGTGGCCTCATCTGATCTCATCATCACACCCACCACAGGATAAAATAAAATAAAAAGTCCTCATTTTACACATTACAGCAGGCACGCGACCCCATTTTACACAGCACGGCAGGCAGGTGTCCCCATTTTACACAGCACGGCAGGCAAGTGTCCCCATTTTACACAGCACGGCAGGCAGGTGTCCCCATTTTACACAGCACGGCAGGCAAGTGTCCCCATTTTACACAGCACGGTAGGCAAGTGTCCCCATTTTACACATTGCGGCAGGAAAGTGTCCCCATTTTACACATTGCGGCAGGAAAGTGTCCCCATTTTACACATTGCGGCAGGCACGTGCCTCCATTTTACACAGTACGGCAGGCAAGTGTCCCCATTTTACACATTGTGGCAGGCACGTGCCCCGATTTTACACAGTACGGCAGGCACGTGCCCCCATTTTACACAGGACGGCAGGCAAGAGTCCCCATTTTACACAGTACGCAGGCAGGTGTCCCCATTTTACACAGTACGCAGACAGGAGTCCCCATTTTACACAGTACGCAGACAGGTGTCCCCATTTTACACAGTACGCAGACAGGTGTCCCCATTTTACACAGTACGCAGACAGGTGTCCCCATTTTACACAGTACGCAGGCAGGAGTCCCCATTTTACACAGTACGCAGGCAGGTGTCCCCATTTTACACAGTACGCAGGCAGGTGTCCCCATTTAACACATTATGGCAGGCAAGTGTCCCCATTTAACATATTATGGCAGGCAAGTGTCCCCTTTGTATACATGATGGCAGGTGGCAGAGGGGGGGTAGAGAGAGAGAGAGGGAGAGGCTGACTTACAGTTGAAGCGGTTCTTCCCCCTCTTCGCCGCCTCTCCCTCCTCTTCGCGGTGCCGCCGGCTTGGCTCCCCCTCCTCCGTCCTCCCGAGTACCCAGCTTGGGGGCGGAGTTTCGTGGAATGACGCGATTGCGTCGTGACGTCACGACGCACCGCGTCATTCCACGAAACTCCGCCCCCCGAGCTGGGTACTCGGGAGGACGGATGAGGTGGGAATGGATTTTAAAGTGTTCAAGAAGTGCCGCGGCGGGCGCCCCGTGCGGTTGCACGGCTCGCCCGCCGCAAGAAACGGCACTGGTACCAGCTAATCAGCCCCCAACTGCCATGTTACAGGCTGGGTTTAAAAAATGACAGGAGCTGATTGGCTGCTACTTTATCACTATGCAATGTATCATTTTTCAAGGCTTAGTACATCTCCCCCTATAAGTCATAGATGCGCCCAACATTATAAGGTATGTAGGGGCGCATTTATCAATGAGTGATAAAACACGTAGTGATTGATAAAGCTTGTTGCGTTATGATAAGTGATGCTCCAGCCAATCAGCTCCCAACTGTCATTTTTCAAACACATGGATGGCAATTGGGAACTGAACACATGACAGTTGGGAGCTGAACACATGACAGTTGGGAGCTGATTGGCTTGAGCGCCATTTATCATAGGCAATGAGTTTTAGCATTCACAACGAGTTGATAAATGATCCCTGTACTTTGCTTGTTGGCAGTTATAGGCGATTTCGGCAAGTGTAAAATGCTACTCGCAAGATCATAAGTGCGCCGGCAGTACAAGTGTAAGATATATTACCATCATATTTACGGTTGTACTGTCGGCGCTCATCCAGTACTAGAAGTAACATTTCACACTTGCCGACATCGTACCGCTGCCACATGGGGTCCCAATAACATTTTGATGGTCACCAGGCCGCATGCACCCCATAAGTTAATTATGTTGTACGTTAAAATTATTTAAAGAACATGGAGGACATTGAAATAAATGATATAATGAGGCGTTATTTATGATTATGTGAAATATAGATTGGGCACTATAAACAGTTTCATTATATTGGGGGATGTTATAAATATTACTAATATTTTGGGGGCGGGTCAATGTTATTTTATTTTTTACGATACAGAGGGCACACATTGTATTTTAATACGGTACAAGGAGGGAAGGTTTTTTTTTTACAGTAATAAAGGTGGGTTCACATGAACCAAGTAGATTTAGGCGATTCAGAACTGCCTCACATTGTTGGTGAATTAATGTTTTGTGAATCTTACCCTTAGGCAGATTTCCTCTTTCAGTCTCACATTGTGACCGATTACCTACAGCCGTGTCTAAAGGTCCCCATCCACTAGTGCGATATGACCAATTTTCATCCGATTCCGAGCTTTCTGTTTGATGAATCGGATGAAAAGTGTCACATCACATGACATTTTCCTCCGACTCCAATCCGAGGTGTGTTCCTGTGCTCCTCGGATTGGGGTCGCAGATCGGCATGGCTGCCATGAATATTTATCGCAATCGGAGGAGAAGGTGCATATCGGAATGCATTTGTACACAATCGGATGTGATACACAGGGCCGGCAACAGAAATCTTGGGGCCCGGTACACTGATATTTCTGCAGGCCCCCCACCCAACCCCCCTTGACCTCACACCCACACATTCCTCCCTGTCTGTGCCAATAAATGTATTGAAAAATATTTGACACTCACTGTAATGGCCAGGCAGTCTTGCACTGTCTGTGCTGAGCTGCACCAGCCACCACAGACTTCTTCACTGATCTGACATGCAACCAAACACAAATCCCCAAACTCCTGGAGAACAGAGGGCGCACACTTACCATCAACACACAGCTACCGCACCGCTATCTAGACCAGGCTCCGGGTCCCCACAACAAGCTGCCAGCCAGCCTATCTCAGTGTGTCTGCGTGCTGGGCTGGCAGTCTTCCTAGTCGCAGTCCCACTCCTGCTTGGCTGCTCCTCACAGCAGACAGGGCAAGCGGGTAGGAGAGGAGGGGAGGAAGACGCAGTGTCGTGACATCAGTGCACATGGGGACTGGCTGCCGGAGTGCTGGACAGCTGACCTGGGGGTGGGCTGGGGGTGGGCAGTGGGGGGTTTGCCACTAGGAAGTTTTAGCTATACAGCGGGCAGGGTCGCGGCCGGCGCGATGCAGTGATCTATGTAATTATTTAAATCCATGCCATGCTGCCGCTGGACCTTGGGGACCCTCAGAACGTCGGGGCCCGGGATAGGTGTCCCCTTTGACCCCCCCTGTCGCCGGGCCTGGTGATACATAAGATGTAAAAAAAAAAACACTAGTTGTAAATCGTAATCGCAAGACTTCCAGGAAGCTGCCGGGAAGATTGGGGGAAATCGGATCCAACTTTCAGTTCAGACAAGTCTCACTAGTGGATGGGGGCCTTAACAATACACATTCCTCTCAGAAGATTGCATAGACATCTACTGAAACAATCTGTGCTGCTGTGAGCATTCTGATGATCTGATACGGGTTTATCCCGGCCCGTTTAAAAAACGAGTGTGGTGTGATATGTCACCAGTCAGAATGTCGATAAGGTCATAATATCACACATTGACCATGTTGACATTCATCAAGTAGACGGAGCCCTGGGTCCGGTGACAATTATACCCCTAGCCTTAATCCCGACCCCTAACCCAATTCCTACTGCCTAACCCTATCCCTTTTCCTACTGCCTAACTCTATCCCTTTTCCTACTGCCTAACCCTATCCCTCCTCCTACTGCCTAACCCTATCACTCCTCCTACTGCCTAACCCTATCCCTCCTCCTACTGCCTAACCTTATCACTCCTGCTACTGCCTAACCCTTTCCCTCCTCCTACTGCCTAACCCTATCCCTCCTCCTGCTGCCTAACCCTATCCCTCCTTTTGCTGCCTAACCCTATCCCTCCTTCTACTGCCTATCCCTATCCCTCCTGCTACTGCCTAACCCTATCCCTCCTCCTACTGCCTAACCCTAACCCTCCTCCTACTGCCTAACCCTATCCCTCCTCCTACTGCCTAACCCTATTCCTCCTTCTACTGCCTAACCCTATCACTCCTGCTACTGCCTAACCCTATCACTCCTGCTACTGCCTAACCCTATCCCTCCTTCTGCTGCCTAACCCTATCCCTCCTTCTGCTGCCTAACCCTATCCCTCCTTCTGCTGCCTAACCCTATCCCTCCTTCTACTGCCTAACCCTATCACTCTTGCTACTGCCTAACCCTTTCCCTTCTCCTACTGCCTAACCCTATCCCTCCTCCTACTGCCTAACCCTATCCCTCCTCCTACTGCCTAACCCTATCCCTCCTACTGCCTCACCCTATCCCTCCTCCTACTGCCTAACCCTATCCCTCCTCCTACTGCCTAACCCTATCCCTCCTCCTACTGCCTAACCCTATCCCTCCTTCTGCTGCCTAACCCTATCCCTCCTTCTACAGTTGATGCTAGATTCACGTGGGCTAAGGGACCTTTTCCGTCAGGGGGAGATGCCAAGACACAAGGGGAAGGAGGTATGCCAGCGGGATAGTTCCTCTACTATCCACGCCACCAACTATTACCTTTAGTAATCAGGTGTCGAGCGGAGCGAGCCACCGAGCCCGAAGTGTGGCGAGGATACTTTTCGGGTACCCTGTTCGCCCGTAGCTCCTCCCCCTGGTGACGTGTCTCCTCTCCTAGGTACGTCAGAAGGTCCCTTCTCCCACTCCGATATAGAATCAACCCTCCTTCTACTGCCTAACTCTGTCCCTCCTCCTACTGCCTAACCCTATCCCTCCTACTGCCTAACCCTATCCCTCCTACTGCCTAACCCTATCCCTCCTGCTACTGCCTAACCCTATCCCTCCTTCTACTGCCTAACCCTATCCCTCCTTCTGCTGCCTAACCCTATCCCTCCTCCTGCTGCCTAACCCTATCCCTCCTCCTGCTGCCTAACCCTATCCCTCCTCCTACTGCCTAACCCTATTCCTCCTGCTGCCTAACCCTATCCCCCTCCTGCTGCCTAACCCTATCCCTCCTACTGCCTAACCCTATCCCTCCTTCTACTGCCTAACCCTATCCCTCCTTCTGCTGCCTAACCCTATCCCTCCTCCTGCTGCCTAACCCTATCCCTCCTCCTACTGCCTAACCCTATCCCTCCTCCTACTGCCTAACCCTATTCCTCCTGCTGCCTAACCCTATCCCTCCTCCTGCTGCCTAACCATATCCCTCCTCCTACTGCCTAACCCTATCCCTCCTCCTACTGCCTAACCCTATCCCTCCTACTGCCTACCCCTATCCCTCCTTCTACTGCCTAACCCTATCCCTCCTTCTGCTGCCTAACCCTATCCCTCCTCCTGCTGCCTAACCCTATCCCTCCTCCTGCTGCCTAACCCTATCCCTCCTCCTACTGCCTAACCCTATTCCTCCTGCTGCCTAACCCTATCCCTCCTCCTGCTGCCTAACCCTATCCCTCCTCCTACTGCCTAACCCTGTCCCTCCTCCTACTGCCTATCCCTATCCCTCCTACTGCCTACCCCTATCCCTCCTTCTACTGCCTAACCCTATCCCTCCTTCTGCTGCCTAACCCTATCCCTCCTCCTGCTGCCTAACCCTATCCCTCCTCCTACTGCCTAACCCTATCCCTCCTACTGCCTACCCCTATCCCTCCTTCTACTGCCTAATCCTATCCCTCCTTCTGCTGCCTAACCCTATCCCTCCTCCTGCTGCCTAACCCTATCCCTCCTCCTACTGCCTAACCTTATCCCTCCTACTGCCTACCCCTATCCCTCCTGCTACTGCCTAACTCTATCCCTCCTTCTACTGCCTAACCCTATCCCTCCTTCTGCTGCCTAACCCTATCCCTCCTCCTGCTACCTAACCCTATCCCTCCTCCTGCTGCCTAACCCTATCCCTCCTCCTACTGCCTAACCCTATCCCTCCTCCTACTGCCTAACCCTATCCCTCCTTCTACTGCCTAACCCTATCCCTCCTCTTACTGCCTAACCCTATGCCTCCTCCTACTGCCTAACCCTATCCCTCCTTCTGCCTAACCCAATCCCTCCTCCTACTGCCTAACCCTATCCCTCCTCCTACTGCCTAACCCTTTCCCTCCTCCTACTGCCTAACCCTATTCCTCCCTCTGCTGCCTAACCCTATCCCTCTTCCTACTACCTAACCCTATCCCTCCTGCTACTGCCTAACCCTATCCCTCCTCCTACTGCCTAACCCTATCCCTCCTTCTGCTGCCTAACCCTATCCCTCCTCCTACTGCCTAACCCTATCCCTCTTCCTACTACCTAACCCTATCCCTCCTGCTACTGCCTAACCCTATCCCTCCTCCTACTGCCTAACCCTGAGCTCCCCCCTGTAGCCAAACCCAACCTCCCCAGTGCCTAACACTATCCCCCCCATACCCTAACCCTCCCATCCTGCAGCCTAATGTCGACATCCTGACAGTGTTGACATTTAACCTGTCGACATACTGACAATGTTGGCATGTTTCCTGTCAACATTTTAACAATGGGTAGTGGATAAGTGGAATAGTCTCCCATCAGAGGTGGTAGAGGCTAAGACTGTAGAGCAATTTAAACATGCTTGGGATAGGCATATGAATATCCTTACAAAGAATTAAGGTTCAAAAAGGGTTGAGATTACTTAAAGGATAAAAAAAAGGGGCAGACTAGATGGGCCAAGTGGTTCTTATCTGCCGTCAAATTCTATGTTTCTATGACATCATAACTGTCAACATTGTGACATTGACATTATGGGGACATATTGAATAAGGAAACAGAGAATTATGACTCACTGGTGCACTCAGGTCTGTGTCAGAAACACATTAATAATTAATAAATGTGAATGGAATACTGCTTTCAGCTATACCTTCTATTGACAACACAGGGAGCTGTAGGCAGATTACATCTCCAACGTGACATGGTTATAATACAGCACTCATGTCTGCTCTCCCTTAATGCTACACTAAATTGGCAAGTTGCTCAAATCAATTCATTGGTCCAGAAGAAAAATCAACACAGGACTTCCCCATTACACTATAATGGACCAGTAAATTAGATTTACATCCTATATGATAGTAGAAATGCAGAGATCTTAGTTACATATATTTGCAAAGATATGTTTAAGCCACCAGCCACTTCACGGTGCCTCTGATATGGTGCGCTCTGATAGGGAGTTCTCCTGGAAGAGCGCGCGACCCTTGCTGCATTCCACCAACTTCTCTTGCAAAGTGACCGGGAGCGGGGTGTCATGGCGCTATTTGCCACGAATGGCGTTATCGTGGCAACTCCCCCTAGGTGTGTGGTGACACGAGTTGCAGCATTGTGCAGCAGGGGACAGGCAATAACAACGTCCACGCATTATCCTGAGGGGGGAAGTGTGTGTGGGGGGGGGGGGGTTTAACATTTTTTGGCAAGTTTGTAATACAGGCCTTTTGCTTTTCCAGAGCCTGAAGTGTACAGAATACACAGATATTGTAAGAAAATAAGAAACAGTTCCTGATAACTACATAGACAAAACAGAGCAAGAGAAGGTGTACTGTGCAGAAAGACAGATTTCCCAAACAAAATGGGGACAGTCCTGCTTTTTGAGTACTGTCCCACCCGTGGTCCATAAAGTCCTGTGGGGGGTGGAGGGGTTGGGATGCCACAATCTCACTTTCTGCTCCTCTGCATAGCAGAACAGTGGCGAATGGATGCCGCCCATTAGTAATGACAGTTGTTGGGGGCACACAGCCAGTCTCCCTTTTCGTGCACACGCCCTAGGGGTCTATTTACTAAGCCTTGAACTGAGATAAAGTGTCTGGAGATAAAGTACCAGCCAATCAGCTCCCAACTGCCATGTCACAGACTGGATTTGAAAAATGACAGGAGCCGATTGGCTGGTACTTTATCTCCAGCCACTTTCTCTCCAGCCAATGCTTAGTAAATAGACCCCTTAGTCAGACACACAATATCCGAGACCACCCGTACAAATGTTGGAACGTATGGGAAAAGCTTCTGACGGTTTTGCATGTTATGTTACGGAACGGTGTATTGTCAGTAAGCACAACGGGAGGCAGGGGTGTGTTGGATATGTCAGAGCACGACTTTTGGTGGGGGCCTCCACAAGTTAGTTGCCATGGGGCTCCCACAAACCTTTATCCTGCCCCGACGAGACAAGTGGCACAGTTATTTTTTTAATTATTATTTATTTATTCAGATTTTGTGACATCTAGTAGGTGGAACTACAAAAGTGGCAGTGTGCAGTAATCTACGTATACAGAATATGAGAAAATACAGGGTGATTCAAAAGTCGCAGTACACCCTTTTGTTTTAAAAACTGTGCAGGAAATGGGAAAACTGAATACTCCAGTAAATTATGGGTGAGATGGGCTATCTTTTAGGGTATGTACCGAACATGGGCACCATCTTGAAATTGGCCATCTTGAATCTAAGGGGGTGATTCCGAGTTGTTCGCTCGCTAGCTGCTTTTAGCAGTATTGCACACGCTAAGCCGACGCCTACTGGGAGTGTATCTTAACATAGCAGAATTGCGAACGAAAGCTTCGCTAATTTTCTCGTAACGATTACCCCGCAGTTTCTGAGTAGCTCCAGACTTACTCTGCCATTGCGACCAGCTCAGTCCTTTTCGTTCCTGGTTTGACGTCACAAACACACCCAGCGTTCGCCCAGCCACTCCCCCGTTTCTCCAGCCACTCCTGCGTTTTCAACTAGCACGCCTGCATTTTTCCGCACACTCCCATAAAACGGTCAGTTTCCGCCCAGAAACACCCACTTCCTTTCAATCACACTCCGATCACTTCAATGATGAAAATTGTTTGTTCTGCCGTGAGTAAATCTACTAAGTTTTGAGCTAAAATACTTAGCGCATGCGCACTGCGTACCATGCGCATGCGCATTTTCGCATTAATCGCTCCGTTGCGAAAATCGGCAATGAGTGAACAACTCGGAATGACCCCCTAAGTCAGTTTTTTTCAAATGTAACATGTCAAACAACATCAGAATTTGCTGAAAAGTTTATTGTTGCAAACAGATTTGAAATAGCAGATATCGTTCAAAAGTTACAACACTTTTTTTGTTGCAGGTGACTGAAGATGGCTTTGACAAAAGAGGAGAGAATTGAGGTCAATTTGATATCTGCAGAACGAAGTTTCCTTGTCATAGCTGCAGATTTTAACAACCTGCACCCAGAAAGACCTCCAATTTTACATAACACTGTCAGGTGCCTAATTTCCAAATTCCGAGAAATTGGGACTGTGGCTGACAAGTCACTGAGTGGTCGTCCAAAAAGTGACGAGACAACCTTAACAATGGATTTGGCATCCTTCATGAAGAGCCCACAATGCAGCACATGACGTTTGACATCAAAATTACCTTAATTCTCTCCTCTTTTGTCAAAGCCATCTTCAGTTACCTGCAACTAAAACTGACTTAGATTCAAGATGGCCGATTTCTAGATGGCGCCCATGTTCGGTACATACCCTAAAAGATAGCCCACCTCACCCGTGCCTTCCTGGAGTATTCAGTTTTACCATTTCCTTTACAGTTTTTGAAACAAAAGTGTGTCCTGCGACTTTTGAATAACCCTGTATATGGATATTTACATTCAGCATTAATATATTCCTTTAATTTTAAATCTCAAGAAGGTGCACTTTGCATATCTGACGTAAGCTGTAATAAAACATTGTACCCTGCTGTTCAGACTGGCGTGAAATATGGCATTCCCACTTTGTTCAGTCAGAAAGCACCGTTGTTATATGCTGCAATATATTCTAAGTAATGATTTGGTGATTCAGGGTAGTTGATGCTGGTGTTATTTTCCTGTCCCGCTGCTTTGAATTACAGCAGTTTATATTCCTAGTTTGTAGCCCACGGGATGGAGAGATGCACCTATATTATTTTATTTGGGGTATTTTGTTATTAGCGGGAGATGGCTGCTGGGTGTTTGTCTGTTCTTTGTAGGAGTGTTCTCCTCTGCCGTGATGTACATTATTACCATATTCATGTCCCTTATTACGCTCCTACACAGATTTCAGACAGGTCTGATTACTCACAGATAACAAGATTAAACTTTATCGCCTCCTTTTACCGCACAAAGTATTTGCAATAAATGAGAAGCATGACTAATACAAAGAAATGTTTCAGTGAGTATATTGTGCTACATGAAATCCAACTGTATTTCCTGGAATTGTCTGGATTCTGTAAAAGCAGGGATGAAAATTAGGGAAAATGTAAAACAAATCCCGACGCCATATTATTGCTTTGAAGCATAAAATACCATATTTCCTTCTGCTTCCCGTATTCCCGCAGCACCCATAGATTTCACCTTTGCCAGGACAGGTGGTTTTCGATGCCATAACAATACTATTCTAATACCCCTTCAGTGCTGCGCTACCCTGTCACCGGTACATGGTGGCATTGAAAGGGCATTAGTTAGAGGGGCACATCTCCCAACAGCCCTGGAGAGAACACGGAGGGCATTAATATATGACAGGAGTGTCATAAACCTCCCGGCTGTGTATACCCATGATTCCTTTAGGCACACCAGGGGTTAACATTTTTTATTTGGAGTGTCTAAATGAGTTGCTAGGGAATTTTGATTGGTTTAGTAGAGATAGAAGGGGTTGTACTTGTTTAAAGTTAAGCCAGGGTGTTATTAGAGAATCAGTCTTTCTCCTGAGACGTTACCCTCCCGTCCCTCCTTTGGTTCTTAGTTTTTGTTGTTATGTGTCAGCTAGTTGTTGACTGGATTTAGGAGTGGCCGGTCTCAGAACGGCTTATGTGTAATTCTTGTTAGGATAGGATGGATAAATTGTTCCCTGGGGGGCAGTTCAGCCATAGAGGAGTCTGGGCATGGACAATCAGTGGCGGACCAGAGGGCATCACCGGACCAGGTGGGCCCTCCTTTCTCCTTCTACATGGCTGAACTGCTGCCTCAAGTCGATGCTGATGTGGGCAGATGGCCTCATCAGTTTGTGGTGTTGTCCCCGCAAGGCTTGGGCAGTTGGCCTTGCCTTGGCGAGTTGGATGGGCAAGGAAGGTGGCAGTTGGCTCTTCCTTGCCTGTTGGGCAGTTGGCCCTGGTTCTTACAGGTAATGTTAAGTACTTGCTTACGCTAGGCCGTTCTTACCCTGCCACCATACTTTAGCTAGTTTAGAACTTAAATAGTTAGTTTAAACCTTTTCAGTAAAAAGCTGACCCCATTTCACCGCAATTACAGTGGTCCGTGTATTTATTTATTTCGATAAGTGAGTGTGCATGGAGTGTGAGTGCATCGGCCGTGGAGAGTTTAACTCAACAATAATCACATATGGAAAGTCCCATCTAAATAGGTTAGAAGGTACGGATCTGATATTAGTAGGAAGGTCATTACAGAAATTTGGATGGATATTTATTTATAAAAAGACTACTTCCGCTGGAACGGTCCCAGGAGGATCTCCTCCCGCTGGAGCTGACCTGGTTAGAGTCCATCTGGAGGGAGGTAAGTACTTGTTTTTTCTGTGGAAGGTGATGGTCGGTGTGCACATTTTTCGGCATCCAGGTATATTTGCGGCAGGAAACGAATTGCAGCTCTACTTGGTGAGAGGTAACGGAAATACGGCCCAAGAATCCTGGTCAGAAAAGAAGGCAGCAGGAAAGGCAAAAGAGTTTCCTCTTCCTCCACAGTCTTCTATCCCACGCAGAGCAAGATTACACCCCCGTCTGTTAGGCCCCATTAAAGGTGGATTTGTGTGCAGTTGCGCGATTCCCCATTCAAGTATGAAGTGACTGGGTGGGGGTATGTATCAAACCTTTGAGAGCGATCAAGTGGCAAAAGGTGACCATAGCAACGAATCAGCATCCTGGTATCATTCATCTAGCGCAGTCTGACAAATGACAGTTTGACATTGATTGGGTGCTATGTGTAACTTCTCCACTTTATGGGGCAGATGTACTAAGCCTTGGCGAGAGATAAAGTGGAGGGAGATAAACTACAACAAATCAGCTCCCAACTGTCATTTTTCAAACACAGGGGTCTAAGTGGATGGAGATAAAGTACCAGCCAACCAGCTCCTAACTGTTATTTTTCAAACACAGCCTGTGACATGGCAGTTAGGAGCTGATTGGCTGGTACTTTATCTCCGGTCAAGGTTTAGTATATAGACCCCACAGCCTGTAATGTGGCAGTTAGGAGCTGATACTTTGGGGTCTATTCATGTAGCAGTGAAGAGTGTGGAGAAGTGAGCCTGTGGAGAAGTTGCCCATGGCAACCAATCAGCTGCTCTGTATAATTTTATAGTATGCAAATTATAAATGTTGCTTCAATGCTGATGGGTTGCCATGGGCAACTTCTCCACTGGCTTGCTTCTCTACACTTTTCACTACTTCATAAATAGACCCCTTTATCTCTCTCCACTTTATCACTCTCCAAGGCTTAGTACATACATCTCCCCATATCTCTCTCAAAGGTTTGATACATCTACCCCCGGGTGAGTGCTTCTTCTGTTTATAGGTGGTACTGGGTCGTGACTGTTGGGCCTGTTACATGATCTCTAGGCTTGTGCCTTTATATGGGAATGGGTCTCAGAGGTCAGTTCTGATATTCCATCACTTTGTGGAGGTTCTGTCCGGCAGTCCCAGTTAGCCGGCCCTGACCAATTTGGTGCCCTGGGCAAGATTTTAGCTGGTGCCTCTTAAATCGTAGCCATTCCATCTCCAAGCCTGCTGAGCACCCTCTGAGCAATGGTGCCTAGGCATTCCCCTATATATGGCTTATGCCTAGGGCCAACTCTGAAGGTATGCTATCTACTGAATGATAATTTACAGTGCCGAAGAATTGTCCCTTATAATTCCCAAGCTGCCCTAATGAATGCTGAAGTCATGGCATCAGTGCTCGCTTTATACAGAATGATTTAATACAAGTTTATATTATATATCTATTGTCTACACTCCAAGAACAAATGGTCACATAGGAAAGCATTAACCGCCAGTGCTGCAAGTATGGCGGTACGGCGTATCAGTAAGAAATAGTGATGAGCGAGGTTCGGTTTTACTCGGTTTTACTCGGTTCTCAAAACGGCATCTTATTGGCTATCCAAAACACGTGACATCCGTGAGCCAATAAGATGCCGTTTTGAGAACCGAGTAAAACCGAGTAAAACCGAACCCGCTCATCACTAGTAAGAAATTCCCGGGCCGCCACCTTGCAGACACCGGTGCTCCTCTCCCCCCCCCCCCCCCCCCAGTTAGTTCGGTGATTGGTCTGGCGGCTTCTCTCCGAGTCTGGCGGTGGCGGCAGCGGCGTGTACACAAATGCCGGTTCGTGAGCCAATCAGAGCTTGCAGACCGGCAGCTGCCGGACCGCAAGCTCTGATTGGCTCGCGGACCGGCGCCAGATCTCAGTGAGATACAGGCCGCCACCGCCACGGGAGGAGACCGGACTGAGGGCAAGAGAGATGCAGAAGAGGCGCGTGCTGCGCTCTCCTCTCCCCGACAGCAGCAGCAGCAGACAGTGCCGGCCCCAGGCAGCTGCAGCAACATTGGTGAGTTGCACTGCTGGGGGCATATCTGGCACTGTGGGGGCAGATCTGGCACCATGAGGGCATGTGTATCTGGTAATGTGGGGGCATATCTGGCACTGTGGGGGCTTATCTGGCACTATGGGGGCATATGTGTATCTAGCACTGTGGGGGCATATCTGGCACCGTGAGGGCATGTGTATCTGGCAATGTGGGGACATATCTGGCACCGTGGGATTATGTGTATCTGGCACCGTGGGGGCATATCTGGCACCATGGGGGCATATGTGTATCTAGCACTGGGGGACATATCTGGCACCGTGGGATGATGTGTATCTGGCACTGTGGGGGCATATCTGGCACAGTGGGGGCATATGTGTATCTGGCACTGTGGGGGCATGTGTATCTGGCAATGTGGGGGCATATGTGTATCTGGCACTGTGGGGGCATATGTGTATCTGGCACTGTGGGGGCATATGTGTATCTGGCACTATTGGGGGCATATGTGTATCTGGCACTGCACTATTGGGGTCATATGTGTATCACGCCTCCATTTTCATTGGCCACGCCCCATGTGGCATGTGGACACGCCCATACTTTGGCACGCACACAGTGACACTAAGACTTTTTTTCTACTAGCACCACTGTTAACCGCCCACAGCTGAGTCAGTTGTTGGTGAGACTAGGCCGCCTAGTTGCTCCAGGCACGTCTGCTTCCCTGCACTGGTCACACCTCAGATTGGCAGCCAGTTTGACCTTTTATTGAGCTGGAATAAAAGTGTCTCAGCCGTGGCCATCAGTGCCGTGTGATTTCCATTCCGCGTCAGCACCGTTTAATGAACAGTTGTGAAAACTTCGAAGATGAGATTTGTTGCTAAGAGATTATAATTACTACGTGCAAGGATATACAAGGTTAGGGAGGTTTCTTCGTGTGGATCTGTGTAGCTTGTTTACTTGATACATTTCCAGTTCAAGGTCTTGTAATAACAAAGATTTGTTAGGAACATTTCCTGAACGTAATTCAGCTTCATTGGAACTCTAGATTAACGCATCTCGTAACAATTCATTATACAAGCTTGGCTGATGTACAGACGAGTCTCACTTTCTCATATAATATATAAGAAATACTTTGGTACCAGTTATGTTCTATTTATGTTTTTCAATTCATTATTTCATAAAAGTAAAACTTCAGTAATGCTGCCGTAGTGTCCTATTTTTCTGCATATTTTATTTTATTAAAGGACAACAGAATCAAACGTGTATATTTTCATACATGAAAATATACAGTAAATGCCGAGTTAACCTGATATTTCACTCAGGGGGACATGTACTAAGCAGTGATAAAAGTGGAGAAGTGAGCCAGTGGAGAAGTTGCCCATGGCAACCAATCAGCTGCTCCATACAATTGTATAGTATACAAATTGGAAATGTTACATCACTGCTGATTGGTTGCCATGGGCAACTTCTCCACTGGCTCACTTCTCCACTTTTATCACTGCTTAGTACATTTCCCCCTAAGTATCTGTTAAAAAGGCTAGATAACTAACACCGAGTCACATTATGGAGTTCTAAAGTCCTGGTTATTACACCGCCTCCGAGGAAGCTTATTATGTATAGAGCGATGTAATAAGAAAATAGGCCTTAAACAAAGACCAACGTGGTATCCCATTAGCCTCATGAATTAAACAGTACATAGCTAAGATGTAGGATGAGCAGTATTTTCGAAGCAGAAAATACCATTTCACCTGAGTTCATCATCATCATCATTTAATTGTAACATTCCACAAAACTGCAGTCCCGACAGTTGTTATAACAAATCGGGCAAAATAAGTAGAAATGAATAAAATCAGAACATGTACATATGAGGTTATTAGAGCCAGTGCAGAACTAAAACAGAGGTGAGCGAGGGCCCTGCCCGTGAGAGCATACCGTTTAGAGCATTGGTTCCCAAACTCGGTCCTTGCACTTATTACCCCTGTCCCACCTCTGGATTTGGCCCCTGGACGAGGGTGACAAATCTGCCCCCCTTCCCAGCACGCTGCGCATAGTACTGGGCCCATCACTGCTCTCAACGGGTGTGGTATGCATGACCGGCACTCAGAATACAGACGTCGTATCTCGGCAGCGGAAATGCCAGCGGGGGAGAGGGGGAGGGGGGAACGCAACAAGCCCCTTGAGGGCTCAGTAGGGTTCTATTCCAATGTATGGGTGTCGTGGACACCCACGAGTGGGAATAGTCCCTGTTGGTTGGGATTGTGAGGGGTCAGGATGTAGGGGGAGGTCTTGAGACCACCGGTCACATAACTACATCCCCTCTCAATGGCACTTTAGAGGAACAGATAGAAGAGGTCAGCTCCTACAGAAATTTGCCAGCAGTGAGACTTGTTACCCTTTCATAAATTAGCAGCTTGCTGTATGTGTACTGTCTAAAAAATACTGGTTGCCTCGTGCTTTATATAGTCCCGAAACTCCTCGGTGACTTCTAATATCCTTCTATTTAGTGGGGCATTTTCATATACATAATTATTATATAGTTGTTGTTATTTTTATTATGTAGTTATTATTGTCGTATGCAACCATTTCTGCCCATTAATACTGTTTATTTTGCACACCCTGCAGTATGATTGGTTAATTATCATTGATTTATTGTCTCTGGCTGAGCTGATCTTGGCAGCTCTCTATATATCTTTTCCCTTTACAACATTTATTGCTTTTCCCTTGATTCTATGTCAGTCTCCGCTTCCATCTGTGCTCGGCTCGTTTCCCTGCTCATGAATTCCTGCGCGTTGCTTATGTCACTGGCAGATGCTGCTAAGTTGGGAAACGTGCTCTTGAGCCGATGCGCCGGCCTCTCTGCACGTTCCTGGAATGCGGGCTGGCATATTATCAGTGGTGCAATTACTTTGTATTAATAATGTGGCTTCAACAGACCTAATAGGCTTTTCCCTGGTTCCCCGCTGCGCTGCTGTTTCACCTGCTCTGACTGCTAATGTAGCACTGCAGAGCCGTGCTGCTTATCACATATCTTCCCATCTACAATGATGATAGACGCACAGATAGGGGGAGATGTATCAAACCTTGGAGAGAGATAAAGTGGAAGGAGACGGGTGTATTCATGAAGCAGTGAAAAGTGTGGAGAAGTGAGCCAGTGGAGAAGTTGTCCATGATACCCAATCAGAATTGAAGTAATATTTATAATTTGCATACTATACAATTGTATGGAGCAGCTGATTAGTTGCCATGGGCTCACTTCTCCACTCTTTTCACTGCTTCATGAATAGACCCCAAAGTACCAGCCAATTTGCCATGTTGCAAGCTTTGGGGGAGATGTACTAAGCAGTGAAAAGAGTGGAGAAGTGAGCCAGTGGAGAACTTGCCCATGGCAACCAATCAACATTAAAGTAACATTTATAATTTGCATGCTGTAAAATTATACAGAGCAGCTGATTGGTTGCCATTGGCAACTTCTCTACCGGCTCACTTCTCCACTCTTTTCACTGCTTAGTACATATTTAGTTGGATAAATGACAGTTAGGAGCTGATTAGTTGGTACTTTAGCTCTCTCCATGTTGTTACATCTTCCCCCGAATACATGTAATGGCCACTTTTCGAGTTTTTAAATGGCCTATTCACTGTGGGTGTCACCCCCCCGTCTCATCACACTGGCCTCAGACAGCACGAGGGCACAGTCTGGATGACGCACGTATGCGCACATCATCCTTCACAGCTGCTCGGTAACACCTTCCGAGGGGGTGACACCATAATAGCACCCCCCAGTGACTCTACTCTTAAGATGAGCCCTTTACAGCGATACTTTGCCCTTAGTACATGAGGAAGCTGGCGATAGTATTACAACCCTGGGTAATCCGGAATTCTTCATAAACTGTCGCATATGAGTGAAGGGCTAAAGACTTGCAAGACTTGGCTGCTTAGCTGGCCAGGCCGTCCGGTTCTATAGAAGGTTCTTGCGGGGAGGATAAACACAATAATACAAGGTGGTAATTGCAGTGAATAACAGTGTACTCACTACGCACAATCACAAAGGGGGCGATCATTTAATACGTGTAGGCTATCCCCCCAAAACACCTGTTTTTGGGTGGTGTCTGCAAATATTATTCTTCCACTGAATGTCTGCATGGGGAAACCGCAGCAGATATCGGAGGCTGCTCTTCACAGAAATTACCTCCCACGCATGCGTGATCATCATTCCGTCCTTACACAGACGTGCCGTGGAGTCCCCAAGAAGAAAGGGATCACATCCCTTCTTACACACCACAGGGACAGGTTCCTTCAGAGCCCCTCAGGGTGGTTTTTAATACATTGCTGCGATCCTTAATGTTATACTGTGGCGATAAGATGACATTTTAATTATCTAGATCCTGATAATGAATGTGCCCCAAGCCCTGACTAAGCTAACTAACGGATCCGAAATTACCTATATGTATACTACGTAGTCTAATATGCCTAACCAAAGCTAAACTAATCTAATCTAAGGGATAGCAATTTATCAATACCTAGTCTGACCTGCCTAACAGACGCTAACATAGTCTAATTTATAAGTACAGATGTGTCCTCTTACATCTCTGCTCTGTGCGCTATAAGTCGCGTTACACATAAAGCGCGAGTGCCATGTGACTCGGTAGCACGGAGTGTCTTTTTTTGCGATTTTTTAATCGAAATTGCGTCTTAATGTAATGCAACAGGACGCACAAGCAGCTTCTGCTGATTAAGATGATATGCAGCATGCCTATATTCTGTGTGTGACTGCGGCTGTATTTGCATACGAAATGCTAGAAGCGGCTAGTGCGTGCTATTGCATTACATTGTGTCCAAGACGCATTTTTGCGGAAGAAAATCACAAAAAAGACGCTCTGTGCTACCGAGTCACGCGGCACTTGCTCGTTATGTGTAACGCATCTTACAGTTACACATAACGAGCCTGGCAACGCTGGCAGGCGTTCCGACGCCATTTTTTTCTCAGAGCGGCTGCGTGACGTCACGCAGCTGCTCAGAAAATGGTCCGGACACGCCTGCATTGCCTGGACTGCGGTCACAAAACGCTGCAACGATGACCCCTCCTTAAAGCAGGAATGGCCGCATGGTGAAGGGACTATAGCCAGTGCGCGTGGGCAGACCCCTGGATGCGGCCGCTGCGTGCGAGTGCGTGGCTGCGTCCAGGTCTGACCCTTTATCAGGCAATAATTGGGAGCCGTATATGTAGCCGGATTGAGCGTTAATCGAGGCCTGTTTGGCGGAAGTGCGTCTTAGCTCACCCCATTCTGCACCAGTTATATCATGGTCACTGTATTTTATCATCATACTCCTGTGTTAACCTGTTGGAAATGACCATGTTAAGCATAATATACAGTAGGTGCATCACCGCTTAATTTGCTCTAACTATGAGCCCCCGAGTGAAATTATCTGTATGATTTCATGTTCTTGTAATATTATATACCGCTGCTTCTCTCGCCCACCAAGGTAATTCAGTTGCACTTTAAAATTAATGTCACCTCAGTGACATCGTACAGCACATTCTGTAAATATTAGAAAACTATTTTGGTTGCACTTTAGAGTGGATGTCACCTTAGTAATACCCCTTTCATGCTGCACAAATAACTCGGTAACGATCAGGCATATTGCCGAGTCGTCACGGGTCGGTGTGCGCCGTGCGGTGTGAAAGGGCCATGGTCGAATTCTCGGGTCACCTGACCCGGTAATTCAACCTGGGAATAAAGCAGTGTTATTCCCAGGTTGAATACCGGGTCAGTGGCAGCGTGAACGGGTTCCACCCGTTCACTACATAAGGAGGACTGCTGCCGGCTCCGCCCCCCGCAGCTATGACAACAGACCCGGCATATTGCCGGATCGGGAAGCCTGCTGTTAGGGTCCAATGCCGGATCCTACCCGGGAAGGACCGTTTCCAATTCTCAGGTGGGATCCGGCATTGGTGATGTGAAAGGGATATATCAGTGATTTTGCATTTATTTATGAGTAACTATTTTTGGAATTGCATATAACAATATATTCTTAACCCTTATGATTCTGGGTTAGGAGTGCAGTATGATAAAACAAAAATGCACAATACTGTATCTGCAGCTTACAATCAATTGTCTGAAAAGAAACAAACGACACCCAACCTGCATACATTAGGAGTGTTTTGTTTCCCCTGTGGGTTACCCAGCCTCATTGTACAGGGGGAGATGTATTAAACCTTGGATGGAGATAAAATACCAACCAATCAGCTCCTAACTGTCATATTACAGGCTGGATTTGAAAAATGAGTTAGGAGCTTAGCATAACTGAGATGCATCTCACTGTGTGCACATGCGCAGTGTGGCCCCTGCACGTGCGCACACTGCACAAAGACATCAGTATCACTCATGCATTCCTTACTGAATTAGGCTTCTACTTTTAGACATGTAATGCGGCCGCCTTTCATGTAACTGAATCATTAGTGACCATGGTTATTGGCGATTGCATTCTGAGGCGGCAATATTTAAAATCCAGAAAGCCACCTGTGGCGTTTGGCAGAGCCTCTCCCACGTGGTGATTTTTGGAGCAGTTTGCTAAATATTATTTTCCATCAAAGGGCCGGATGTAGTGGCTTGCGAGATGGCCAGAGCTCCGAGTCTCAGAGCTCCCGCAGTCTTGCAAGCCATTACTGTACATCCGGCCCCTAGTCTCCACATGTGTGATCAGCTTTATACTGTATATCAGGGGTGGCCAGCCAGTCAGAGGCAAAGAGCCAGAAAAGATCCATAGGCAAGGGCAAGAGCCACTATCATGCGCGCGCCTCAAAAATGGGGGCGTGGCCTAGTTGTCACAAAGCCACGCCCCATTTTTGTGCACACACCTTTTGGTATGGCGTTTGTAGGAGTGTGACCTTGTGTCATAACCCCGTTTAGTTATGTTCTACAATGCCACATACATATAAAAATGCCAAAAAATGGGTGCCACCACAGTGCCAGATACATATATAGTAACATAATAACATAGTAACATAGTAATTGAGGTTGAAAAGAGGCAATTTGCCCATCGTGTTCAACCTGTGTTAAGTTGTGATGAATCTACATACCCGCTGAGTAATGTTTTATGACTAGTTCACTACTATAACTCATATAACCCCCGGATTAACCATGTTGATATTTTAAGTATTATAACCTTGGATATCATTTTCATTCAGAAATATATCCATTCCTTTTTTAAATCCATTTACAGAGTCTGCCATTTCCACCTTCCCTGGCAGGGAATTCCACATCCTAATTGCCCTAACAGTGAAGAACCCTTTCCTCCGTCGTGTTCGGAACTTTCTCTCCTCCAGCCTCAGTGAGTGCCCACGTGTCCTAAACTGTGTTCTTTTAATAAATAATTCCTCTGATAACTCTTTGTAATGCCCCTTTACATATTTGAAGATATTAATAATATCCCCTCTTAGACACCTCTTTTCTAGTGTATACATATTCAACCTATTAAGCCATTACTCATAATCCAGTCCCTCTAGGCCTTTAATCAATTTAGTAGCTCGCCTTTGAACCCTTTCGAGTTCACCGATATCTTTTTTATACAGTGGTGCCCAAAACTGAACACAATAGTCCAGGTGCGGACGTACCAATGCTTTATACAGCGGCAGGATTACATCCGAGTCCCTTGACTCAATTCCCCGTTTTGTGCACGCTAGCACCTTACTTGCCTTCTTTACTGCGCTTTGACATTGTGTACGGTTATTAAGCCTATTATAAATGAGTCCCCCCAAATCCTTTTCCAAATCTGTTTTACCTAGTCGTTCCCTATTTAGTATGTAGGCTGCAAGTTTGTTTTTAGTCCCAAAATGCATAACCTTACATTTGTCTGTATTGAACCTCATTTTCCATTTAGACGCCCAGAGTTCAAGTTTAGATAGATCATTCTGTAAGGACTCCACATCCAATTCCGAGTTAATTACCTTACACAGTTTAGTATCATCTGCAAAGATTGACAGTGTGCTTTCCAGGCCTATTTCTAGGTCATTGATAAATATGTTGAACAGTAGTGGACTGAGTATAGACCCTTGTGGTATACCGTTGACTACTGGGGACCAGTTTGAGTACTTCTCGTTGACCACTACTCGCTGTACCCTGCTGTCTAACCAGTTGCTTATCCATGTGCAGATAGTTTTTCCTAGGCCAAGCTCCTTTAATTTGATGATCATTCTCCTGTGAGGCACTGTATCGAAGGCTTTTGCAAAATCTAGGAAGACTACATCCACTGCTTTTCCCTGATCAAGATTATTGCTCACTTCCTCATAGAAGCTATATAAGTTAGTCTGACATGACCTATCCCTCACAAACACATGCTGGTTCTTGTTAATAATCCTAGTGGTCTGTAGATACTCCTGTATGCTGTCCCTTAGAATTCCTTCCAATATTTTCCCCACTGTAGACGTCAAACTAACTGGTCTGTAGTTACCCGGAAGATTTTTGGATCCCTTTTTAAATAATGGCACTACCTCAGCTATACGCCAATCCTTCGGTACCATGCCTGATCTAACTGAACTATTGAAAATCAAGTATAGGGGTCGTGCTAGTTGTGAACTATGCTCCATAAGAACCCTCGGGTGAAGTCCATCAGGACCAGGTGATTTATTAACCTTAATTTTGCTTAGTCTCTCTCGGATTACTTCTTCACTTAAACAAGTTTCTAACCATGGATCTTTACTTATCCTAAATGTTATGCTCTACTCCCACCAACAGTTCTTCTCTGGTGAATACTGATGAAAAAAAATTGTTCAGTATTTCCGCTTTTATTCCGTCATCATTTATCAATTCTCCAAATTCATCTTTTAATGGACCTATATTCTCCTTTTTTAGCCTTTTACCGTTTATGTATTAAAATTTTTTTTGGTGGAACCCCTGTAGCTATGTTTCCTGAAACTGATGTCGAATGTGATCATATAGTGGTCACTGTTACCCAAGGTCTCCCCAACTTTAGTGTTTGATATAATATCCACATTATTAGTAATTACTAGATCCAAGGTAGCTTTACCCCTAGTTGGGTCCTCGACTAATTGAGATAAATAGTGATCCTTTAACATATTTAAGAATCTATTGCCCCTCGTTTTAGCACATGAATCGTTACTCCAGTTTATATCCGGGTAATTAATATTCCCAATCACAAGGGGATTGCAATTCCGCAGCCGTTTCGATTTGCTGCAAGAGTTGTTCTTCCTCATGTATACTAATATCCGGCTGTTTGTAGCACGTGCCAGATACATATGTCCCCACAATGCCAGATATGCCCCCAGTGCAGATACACATGCCCCCACAGTGCCAGATATGCTCCCAATGCAGATACACATGTCCCCACAGTGCCAGATATGCCCACGATGCAGATACACATGTCCCCACAGTGCCTCCCACTGTGCCAGATATGCCCCCAGTGCAGATACACATGCCCCCACAGTGCCAGATATGCCCCCAGTGCAGATACACATGCCCCCACAGTGCCAGATATGCCCCCAGTACCAGATATGCCCCGACAGTGCCAGATATACCTCCAGTGCAGATACACACGCCCCCACAGTGCCTCCCACAGTGCCAGATATGCCCCCAGTGCAGATACACATGCCCCCACAGTGCCTCCCACAGTGCCAGCTATGCCGCGAGTGCAGATACACATGCCCCCACAGTGCCAGATATGCCCCCAGTGACAGATATGCCCTGACAATGCCAGATATATACCCCTAGTGCAGATACACATGCACCCATAGTGCCAGATATGCCCCCAGTGCTGATACACATGCCCCCACAGTGCCAGATATGCCCCCAGTGCTGATACACATGTCCCCACAGTGCCAGATATGCCCCCAGTGCTGATACACATGTCCCCACAGTGCCAGATATGCCCCCAGTGCTGATACACATGCCCCCACAGTGCCAGATATGCCCCCAGCGCTGATACACATGTCCCCACAGTGCCAGATATGCCCCCAGTGCAGATACACATATCCCCACAGTGCCAGATATGCCCCCAGTGCAGATACATATATCCCCACAGTGCCAGATATGCCCCCAGTGCAGATACACATATCCCCACAGTGCCAGATATGCCCCCAGTGCAGATACATATATCCCCACAGTGACAGATATGCCCCCAGTGCAGATACACATTTCATTACAGCGCCAGATATGCCCCCAGTGCAGATACACATATCCCCACAGTGCCAGATATGCCCCCAGTGCAGATACACATTTCCCCACAGTGCCAGATATGCCCCCAGCGCTGATACACATGTCCCCACAGTGCCTCACCTCCCCCCAAAAAAGTGCTACTTACCGCGCTGCTCAGCTGCTGCTGTGAGGGGAAGGAGAGCGCAGCGTGCGCCTCTCCTGCCCTGCAGTCTCCAGCGGCGGTGTCTACAATTCGGTCCCGGCCCATGAGCCAATCAGAGCTCGCGGTCCGGCAGCCAATCAGGAGCCTTAGCTGCCGGTCCGCGACCTCTGATTGGCTCACGGGCCGGCGCCGAATTGATGCTAGACACTGCCGCTGGAGACCTGTCTGTGTTCCGGGCTGTGAGTGCGCTGTGTTGGGCGAATCGAGCCGCATGTGGTGGATGAAAGAGCCGCGGGTTGGCCACCGCTGCTGTATTTTGCATACTGTTTATCTCACTAATCACAGCCAGGATTTAAGAGCACAGCCACCATATAAATGCACTGGAAACACTTGTCTTACACTGTGTTCACCAAAATCCAATATTTTTCTTAGTAATCTACACATGTAATAAAAGTGTAAGGGTCGTGTCTGTACATAGCAAGTTTTTTTTGAGAAATATACTTCTAGGGATTGTTTATGAACTATTGAGAAGGAAAAAAAGTGTTTCAGAATTTTTATCTGTATGTCTATTCGTTCTGTCATCACACAAAAACCACTGGATGAATTGGATGCGTTTTCACTATTGTATAGCTTAGTGACCTAGAAAGAAAGTGAGGTATGTATGATCTCAATGTGACATCAGGGAGAGGAGCAATTAAGAAAAAAACAGACTCTTGACACTTGGGTGGTCATTCCGAGTTGATCGCTCGCTAGCAGTTTTTCTCTATCGTCCTAGTGGATGCTGGGGTTCCTGAAAGGACCATGGGGAATAGCGGCTCCGCAGGAGACAGGGCACAAAAAGTAAAGCTTTTCCAGATCAGGTGGTGTGCACTGGCTCCTCCCCCTATGACCCTCCTCCAGACTCCAGTTAGATTTTTGTGCCCGGCCGAGAAGGGTGCAATCTAGGTGGCTCTCCTAAAGAGCTGCTTAGAAAAAGTTTAGCTAGGTTTTTTATTTTACAGTGATTCCTGCTGGCAACAGGATCACTGCAGCGAGGGACTGAGGGGAGAAGGAGTCAACTCACCTGCGTGCAGGATGGATTGGCTTCTTGGCTACTGGACATCAAGCTCCAGAGGGACGATCACAGGTACAGCCTGGATGGTCACCGGAGCCGCGCCGCCGGCCCCCTTGCAGATGCTGAAGTCAGAAGAGGTCCAGAATCGGCGGCTGAAGACTCCTGCAGTCTTCTAAAGGTAGCGCACAGCACTGCAGCTGTGCGCCATTTTCCTCTCAGCACACTTCACACGCGGTCACTGAGGGTGCAGGGCGCTGGGGGGGGGCGCCCTGGGAGGCAAATGTAACCTATATAAAGGCTAAAAATACCTCACATATAGCCCCCAGAGGCTATATGGAGATATTTAACCCCTGCCTGATTTCTCTAAATAGCGGGAGACGAGCCCGCCGGAAAAGGGGCGGGGCCTATCTCCTCAGCACACGGCGCCATTTCCTCTCACAGCTCCGCTGGTCAGGACGGCTCCCAAGTCTCTCCCCTGCACTGCACTACAGAAACAGGGTAAAACAGAGAGGGGGGGGCAAATTTATGGCGATATTTTGATATAACAAAGCAGCTATAAGGGAGCACTTATTATAAGGCTATCCCTGATATATATATAGCGCTTTTGGTGTGTGCTGGCAAACTCTCCCTCTGTCTCCCCAAAGGGCTAGTGGGTCCTGTCTTCGTTAGGAGCATTCCCTGTGTGTCTGCTGTGTGTCGGTACGTGTGTGTCGACATGTATGAGGACGATATTGGTGTGGAGGCGGAGCAATTGCCAAATATGAGGATGTCACCCCCTAGGGAGTCGACACCAGAATGGATGCCTTTATTTATGGAACTACGGGATAGTGTCAACACGCTAAAGCAGTCGTTTGACGACATGAGGCGGCCGGACAATCAATTAGTGCCTGTCCAGGCGACTCAAACACCGTCAGGGGCTGTGAAACGCCCTTTGCCTCAGTCGGTCGACACAGACCCAGACACAGGCACTGACTCCAGTGGTGACGGTGACGAATCAACCGTATTTTCCAGTAGGGCCACACGTTATATGATTTTGGCAATGAAGGAGGCGTTACATTTAGCTGATACTACAGGTACCACTAAACAGGGTATTATGTGGGGTGTGAAAAAAACTACCTATAGTTTTTCCTGAATCAGAAGAATTAAATGACGTGTGTAATGAAGCGTGGGTTGCCCCTGATAAAAAGCTGATAATTTCAAAGAAATTATTGGCATTATACCCTTTCCCGCCAGAGGTTAGGGAGCGCTGGGAAACACCTCCTAGGGTGGACAAGGCGCTAACACGCTTATCTAAACAAGTGGCGTTACCCTCTCCTGAGACGGCCGCACTTAAAGATCCATCAGATAGGAGGATGGAAAATATCCAAAAAAGTATATACACACATGCAGGTGTTATACTACGACCAGCTGTAGCGACTGCCTGGATGTGCAGTGCTGGGGTAGTTTGGTCAGAGTCCCTGATTGAAAATATTGATACCCTGGACAGGGACAATATTTTACTGTCGTTAGAACAAATAAAGGATGCATTTCTTTATATGCGTGATGCACAGAGGGATATCTGCACACTGGCATCACGGGTAAGTGCTATGTCCATTTCGGCCAGAAGAGCTTTATGGACGCGACAGTGGACAGGCGATGCGGATTCAAAACGGCATATGGAAGTTTTGCCGTATAAAGGGGAGGAGTTATTTGGAGTCGGTCTATCAGATTTGGTGGCCACGGCTACAGCCGGGAAATCCACTTTTCTACCTCAAGTCACTCCCCAACAGAAAAAGGCACCGACTTTTCAACCGCAGCCCTTTCGTTCCTTTAAAAATAAGAGAGCAAAGGGCTATTCATATCTGCCACGAGGCAGAGGTCGAGGGAAGAGACAGCAACACGCAGCTCCTTCCCAGGAACAGAAGCCCTCCCCGGCTTCTACAAAAGCCTCAGCATGACGCTGGGGCTTCTCAAGCAGACTCGGGGACGGTGGGCGGTCGTCTCAAAAATTACAGCGCGCAGTGGGCTCACTCGCAGGTAGATCCCTGGATCCTGCAGATAATATCTCAAGGGTACAGGTTGGAATTAGAGACAGATCCACCTCGCCGTTTCCTGAAGTCTGCTTTACCAACGTCCCCCTCCGAAAGGGAGACGGTTTTGGAAGCCATTCACAAGCTGTACTCTCAGCAGGTGATAGTCAAGGTACCTCTTCTACAACAAGGGAAGGGGTATTATTCCACTCTTTTTGTGGTACCGAAGCCGGATGGCTCGGTAAGGCCTATTCTAAATCTGAAGTCCTTGAACCTGTACATAAAGAAGTTCAAGTTCAAGATGGAGTCACTCAGAGCAGTGATAGCGAACCTGGAAGAGGGGGACTTTATGGTATCCTTGGACATCAAGGATGCGTATCTCCACGTTCCAATTTACCCCTCACACCAGGGGTACCTCAGGTTCGTTGTACAAAACTGTCACTATCAGTTTCAGACGCTGCCGTTCGGATTGTCCACGGCACCTCGGGTCTTTACAAAGGTAATGGCCGAGATGATGATTCTTCTTCGAAGAAAAGGCATATTAATTATCCCATACTTGGACGATCTCCTAATAAGGGCAAGGTCCAGAGAACAGCTAGAGATGGGATTAGCACTGTCTCAAGAAGTGCTAAAACAGCACGGGTGGATTCTGAATATTCCAAAATCCCAGTTAATGCCGACAACTCGCCTGCTGTTCCTAGGGATGATTCTGGACACGGTTCAGAAAAAGGTTTTTCTCCCGGAAGAAAAAGCCAAGGAGTTATCCGAGCTTGTCAGGAACCTCCTAAAACCAGGAAAGGTGTCTGTACATCAATGCACAAGAGTCCTGGGAAAAATGGTGGCTTCTTACGAAGCAATTCCATTCGGCAGATTCCACGCAAGAATTTTCCAAAGGGATCTGTTGGACAAATGGTCAGGGTCGCATCTTCAGATGCACCTACGGATAACCCTGTCTCCAAGGACAAGGGTGTCTCTTCTGTGGTGGTTGCAGAGTCCTCATCTATTGGAGGGCCGCAGATTCGGCATACAGGATTGGATCCTGGTGACCACGGACGCCAGCCTGAGAGGCTGGGGAGCAGTCACACAAGGAAGAAACTTCCAGGGAGTATGGACGAGCCTGGAAACGTCTCTTCACATAAACATTCTGGAACTAAGAGCAATATACAATGCTCTAAGCCAGCCAGAACCTCTGCTTCAGGGAAAACCGGTGTTGATCCAGTCGGACAACATCACGGCAGTCGCCCATGTGAACAGACAGGGCGGCACAAGAAGCAGGAGTGCAATGGCAGAAGCTGCAAGGATTCTTCGCTGGGCAGAGAATCATGTGATAGCACTGTCAGCAGTGTTCATCCCGGGAGTGGACAACTGGGAAGCAGACTTCCTCAGCAGACACGATCTTCACCCGGGAGAGTGGGGACTTCATCCAGAAGTCTTCCACATGCTGGTAACCCGTTGGGAAAGACCAATGGTGGACATGATGGCGACTCGCCTCAACAAAAAACTGGACAGGTATTGCGCCAGGTCAAGAGATCCGCAGGCAATAGCTGTGGACGCGCTGGTAACGCCTTGGGTGTACCAGTCGGTGTATGTGTTTCCTCCTCTGCCTCTCATACCAAAAGTATTGAGAATTATACGGCAAAGAGGCGTAAGAACGATACTAGTGGTTTCGGATTGGCCAAGAAGGACTTGGTACCCGGAACTTCAAGAGATGATCACGGAAGATCCGTGGCCTCTACCTCTAAGGAGGGACTTGCTTCAGCAGGGTCCCTGTCTGTTTCAAGACTTACCGCGGCTGCGTTTGACGGCATGGCGGTTGAACGCCGGATCCTAAAGGAAAAAGGCATGCCGGAAGAAGTCATTCCTACTTTGATTAAAGCAAGGAAGGAAGTAACCGTGCAACATTATCACCGAATTTGGCGAAAATATGTTGCGTGGTGCGAAGATCGGAGTGCTCCGACGGAGGAATTTCAACTGGGTCGATTCCTACATTTCCTGCAATCAGGATTGTCTATGGGTCTCAAATTGGGATCTATTAAGGTTCAAATTTCGGCCCTGTCGATTTTCTTTCAAAAAGAATTGGCTTCAGTCCCTGAAGTCCAGACTTTTGTTAAGGGAGTGCTGCATATACAGCCTCCTGTGGTGCCTCCAGTGGCACCGTGGGATCTCAATGTGGTTTTGGACTTTCTAAAATCTCATTGGTTTGAACCACTAAAAAAGGTGGATTTGAAATATCTCACTTGGAAAGTGACCATGCTTCTAGCCCTGGCTTCTGCCAGGAGAGTATCAGAATTGGCAGCTTTATCTTACAAAAGCCCATATCTGATTTTCCATTCGGACAGGGCAGAACTGCGGACTCGTCCGCATTTTCTCCCTAAGGTGGTGTCAGCATTTCATCTGAACCAGCCTATTGTAGTGCCTGCGGCTACAAGTGACTTGGAGGACTCCAAGTTACTGGACGTTGTCAGAGCATTAAAAATATATATTGCAAGGACAGCTGGAGTCAGAAAATCTGACTCGTTGTTTATATTGTATGCACCCAACAAGATGGGTGCTCCTGCGTCTAAGCAGACGATTGCTCGTTGGATCTGTAGCACAATCCAACTTGCACATTCTGTGGCAGGCCTGCCACAGCCTAAATCTGTAAAGGCCCACTCCACAAGGAAGGTGGGCTCATCTTGGGCGGCTGCCCGAGGGGTCTCGGCATTACAACTTTGCCGAGCAGCTACGTGGTCAGGGGAGAACACGTTTGTAAAATTTTACAAATTTGATACTCTGGCTAAGGAGGACCTGGAGTTCTCTCATTCGGTGCTGCAGAGTCATCCGCACTCTCCCGCCCGTTTGGGAGCTTTGGTATAATCCCCATGGTCCTTTCAGGAACCCCAGCATCCACTAGGACGATAGAGAAAATAAGATTTTACTTACCGATAAATCTATTTCTCGGAGTCCGTAGTGGATGCTGGGCGCCCATCCCAAGTGCGGATTATCTGCATAATTTGTACATAGTTATTGTTAACTAATTCGGGTTATTGTTGAAGGAAGCCATCTTTCAGAGGCTCCGCTGTTATCATACTGTTAACTGGGTTTAGATCACAGGTTGTACGGTGTGATTGGTGTGGCTGGTATGAGTCTTACCCGGGATTCAAAATCCTCCCTTATTGTGTACGCTCGTCCGGGCACAGTACCTAACTGGAGTCTGGAGGAGGGTCATAGGGGGAGGAGCCAGTGCACACCACCTGATCTGGAAAAGCTTTACTTTTTGTGCCCTGTCTCCTGCGGAGCCGCTATTCCCCATGGTCCTTTCAGGAACCCCAGCATCCACTACGGACTCCGAGAAATAGATTTATCGGTAAGTAAAATCTTATTTTAGCAGCCGTGCAAACGCTATGCCGCCGCCCTCTGGGAGTGTATTTTAGCTTAGCAGAAGTGCGAACGAAAGGATCGCAGAGCGGCTACAAAATATTTTTGTGCAGTTTTAGAGTAACTTCAGACCTACTCAGCGCTTGCGATCACTTCAGACTGTTCAGTTCCTGTTTTGACGTCACGAACACTCCCTGCATTCGCCCAGCCACGCCTGCGTTTTTCCTGGCACGCCTGCGTTTTTTCAAACACTCCCTGAAAGCGGTGAGTTGACACCCAGAAACGCCCTTTTCCTGTCAATCACTCTGCGGCCAGCAGTGCAACTGAAATGCTTCGATAGACCTTGTGTGAAACTACATCGTTCGTTGTAATAGTTTGCCGTGTGTGCGAATTGCGCCGCATACGCATGCGCAGAAATAACAAACGAAAGCAGCTAGCGATCAACTCGGAATGACCCCCTTGGTGCGTGTAGTGTGTAGGCTGCTCAAGTCCAAAATAACTATATGTATATACATATATACAATATATACATATATTGCACACCCGAAAGATGGTCAGGGCTGTAGTCGTAGATCTCAGGACCAGCTGCCTCTCCCATGGGCAGCTTTACATGGCTTTCTCACGAGTTATTAGCCCCAAGCAGAGTTATTGGGGGTCATTCTGAGTTGATCGTAGCTGTGCTAAGTTTAGCACAGCTACGCATTAACTCAGACATGCGGGGGGATGCCCAACACAGGGCTAGTCCGCCCCGCATGTCAGTGCCGCCCCCCCCGCACAAATACAAAAGCATCGCACAGAGACAATGCCTTTGTATTTGAGGAGTAACTCCCGGCCAGCGCAGCTCCTGCGGCTGTCTGGGAGTTGCTCGTCGCTTCCGCTGGTCGCAGCGGCTGCGTGACACGTCACGCAGCCGCCGCGGCCCGCCCCCCCCCCCAACGGTCCAGCCACGCTTAACGCCGCCATTCAGCTCCCTCCCGCCGAGCGACCGCCTCTGCCGACCTTTTGACTTGTCGACCTAGAACATGTCGACCTAGAAACCCTGTCGACCTTCAAACCCTGTCGACCTAGTGACTGTCAACCTGTAGTGGTCGACCTAAACATTGTTGACCTAGACACTGTCGATCTAATGATTCACACCCTTTTTGTGTTACTCCCTGAAGGAAAAACTGCAAATATTGGGTCAGATGTATTAACCTGGAGAAGGCATAAGTAAGTGATAAACCAGTGATATGTGCAAGGTGATAAAGGCGCCAGCCAATCAGCTCCAATATGTAAACTAACAGTTAGGATCTGATTGGCTGGAGCCTTTATCACCTTGCACATATCACTGGTTTATCACTTCCTTATGCCTTCTCCAGGTTAATACATCTGCCCCATTGTTTACAAAGAAATGCTGTGATCAGTGGCCCTCATTCCGAGTTGTTCGCTCACAAGCTGCTTTTAGCAGCATTGCACACGCTAAGCCGCCGCCTACTGGGAGTGAATCTTAGCTTATCAAAATTGCGAACGAAAGATTCGCAATATTGCGAAAAGACTTCTCTGTGCAGTTTCTGAGTAGCTCAAGACTTACTCTTCCAGTGCGATCAGTTCAGTGTTTGTCGTTCCTGGTTTGACGTCACAAACACACCCAGCGTTCGCCCAGACACTCCTCCGTTTCTCCAGCCACTCCCGCGTTTTTCCCAGAAACGGTAGCGTTTTTTCACACACTCCCATAAAACGGCCAGTTTCCGCCCATAAACACCCACTTCCTGTCAATCACATTACGATCACCAGAACGAAGAAAAAACCTCGTAATGCCGTGAGTAAAATACCAATCTCCATAGCAAATTTACTTGGCGCAGTCGCAGTGCGAACATTGCGCATGCGCAATAAGCGGAAAATCACTGCGATGCGAAGAAAATTACAGAGCGAACAACTCGGAATGACCACCAATGGGTGAAATTCAAATCTTATTGATGCCAGCAGCCATTAGATGGCACCCAATGGAGATATTCAAATATAGCTCCGTTCGGGCGCGATTGGCTGCCAGTGTCTGCATTTCAGCTCGTACCCGCCATGGTTGCTGAGCTGAAATGTGTTAAAAGTGATCCAAACGGCACTTTTCCCGATCGCGCCCATTAGTTTAGTTGGGTTTAGCCTTTTCAAGCTGCTAAACCTGACGCTAATGGGCGCGATCAGCGCAATATTGGGGCATCCATGGAGTATCGCACCCTGTGATCTCGGGGTCGATAAATTTTGAATTTCCCACAATGTGCAGTGTAAAGTATACATCACAATGGCCCTCATTCCGAGTTGATCGCTCGCTGCTGTTTTTCGCAGCATAGCGATCAGGCTAAAAACCGGCTGTTCTGCGCATGCGTATGGGCCGCAGGGCGCACGCGCCAAGTACTTTCACACAAAACTAAGCAATTTTACATAGGGGCGTGCAACGCTTTTCAGTCGCTCTGCTGTTCGGTGTGTGATTGACAGAAAGTGGGTGTTTCTGGGCGGGAACAGACCGTTTTCCAGGAATGTGCTAAAAAATGCAGGCGTGTCAGGCGAAAACGCAGGAGTGGCTAGGGAAACGGGGGAGTGGCTAGCCGAACGCAGGGCGTGTTTGTGACGTCAAACCAGGAACTAAACAGACTGCAGTCATCGCAAGCTAGGAGTAAGTCTTGAGCCACTCTGAAACTGCATGAAATTTTTTAGTTGCAGAACTGCTAATCTTTCTATCGCACTTCTGCTAAGCTAAGATACACTCCCAGAGGGCGGCGGCTTAGCATTTGCATTGCTGCTAAAAACAGCTAGCGAGCGATCAACTCGGAATGAGGGCCTATATTAGATGACACTACTGTCTTTGTAAAATCAGTTCCGCTGATGCAATAAGAATCATCCATGCAAGCGAATTCTCTGGCAAATGCTAGTTAAAAATATTTTTATTACATACCTGTAAGGCTCTAAGCACTTACAGTATCTGGCAGTGGCGCATGCAGGGGGGGGTTCCGAGTACCTGGAAACCCCCCTTGATGAGCCAAATTTTCTATTTTTGAGACGGAGACACAGCTGTCTCCGTCTCAGCTAAAAGCCGCTGAAGCAGCTGCCCTGCTGCAGCAATGGAGAGCTACTGCACTGTGTGTTGTACAGTAGCTTTATTCTTACAGAATACCCGGCGGGGAGCTGCTGGCTGCACATGCTCAGACACAGCAGCTCCCTCCGTTCTCACGCTGCTGCCCATCGATCTGCTCCCAGCTCCTGGTGGGGAAACAATTTGTGTATGTATATATTAGTAGTTATGTATGTATATGTGCTTGTGTATGTATGTATGTATGTATGTATGTGTGTGTGTTAGTGTAAATATGTATGAATGTATGTATATATATATATATATATATATATATATATATATATCTGTGTTTGTGTGTGTATATATATATATATACACATACACATGCACACATACATATACACAGACACCCCCCACCCCCCTCACAGAAACCCCCCTCACTAAATCCTGTGTTTGCCCCTGTCTGGCACAGTCATATGGGATGTGGTAGCTGCCAGATGGGCTTTTACTGACTTGGTCGGACCTCATGCAACCGTGATCTACTGCTCCACGTGCAGCTCAAACAAAACAAGGAAAAGACATGGAGATAGGCATGAGACCCCTTAGCAACAGGACTGAGGTACAAAACCTGATAGCAAAGCACACCTTACAGCTTCTGCAAGCAACCAGCAAAGCACACCTTACAGCTTCTGCAAGCAACCAGCAAAGCACACCTTACAGCTTCTGCAAGCAACCAGCAAAGCACACCTTACAGCTTCTGCAAGCAACCAGCAAAGCACACCTTACAGCTTCTGCAAGCAACCAGCAAAGCACATCTTACAGCTTCTGCAAGCAACCAGCAAAGCACATCTAACAGCTTCTGCAAGCAACCAGCAAAGCACATCTTACAGCTTCTGCAAGCAACCAGCAAAGCACATCTTACGGCTTCTGCAAGCAGCAGCACTCAGGGCTGAGGAGCAAAGCCTGACAGCAATGCACATCTTATAGCTTCTGCAAGCAGCAGTCAGGGATGAGAAGCAAAGCCTGACAGCAAAGAACATCTTACAGCTTCTGCAAGCAACAGAAGTCAGGGCTGAGGAGCAAAGCCTGACAGTGAATCACATCTTACAGTTTCTGCAAGCAGCAGCAGTCAGGGCTGAGGAGCAAAGCCTGACAGCGAAGAAAATCTTACAGCTTCTGCAAGGAGCAGTTGTCAGGGCTGAGGAGCAACGCCCTATAGCAAAGCACATCTTACAGCTTCAGCAAGCAACAGCAGTCAGGGCTGAGGAGCAGAGCCTGACAGTGAAGAAAATCTTACAGCTTCTGCAAGCAGCAGCAGTCAGGGCTGAGGAGCAACGCCCTATAGCAAAGCACACCTTACAGCTTCAGCAAGCAACAGCAGTCAGGGCTGAGGAGCAGAGCCTCACAGTGATGAAAATCTTACAGCTTCAGCAAGCAACAGCAGTCAGGGCTGAGGAGCAGAGCCTGACAGTAAAGCACACCTTACAGCTTCTGCAAGCAACCAGCAAAGCACACCTTACAGCTTCTGCAAGCAACCAGCAAAGCACATCTTACAGCTTCTGCAAGCAACCAGCAAAGCACATCTTACAGCTTCTGCAAGCAACCAGCAAAGCACATCTTACAGCTTCTGCAAGCAACCAGCAAAGCACATCTTATGGCTTCTGCAAGCAGCAGCAGTCAGAGATGAAAATCAAAGCCTGACAGCAAAGCACATCTTACAGCTTCTGCAAGCAACAGCACTCAGGGCTGAGGAGCAAAGCCTGACAGCAATGCACATCTTATAGCTTCTGCAAGCAGCAGTCAGGGATGAGAAGCAAAGTCTGACAGCAAAGAACATCTTACAGCTTCTGCAAGCAACAGAAGTCAGGGCTGAGGAGCAAAGCCTGACAGTGAAGCACATCTTACAGTTTCTGGAAGCAGCAGCAGTCAGGGCTGAGGAGCAAAGCCTGACAGCGAAGAAAATCTTACAGCTTCTGCAAGGAGCAGTTGTCAGGGCTGAGGAGCAATGCCCTATAGCAAAGCACATCTTACAGCTTCAGCAAGCAACAGCAGTCAGGGCTGAGGAGCAGAGCCTGACAGTGAAGAAAATCTTACAGCTTCAGCAAGCAGCAGCAGTCAGGGCTGAGGAGCAGAGCCTGACAGTGATGAAAATCTTACAGCTTCAGCAAGCAACAGCAGTCAGGGCTGAGGAGCAGAGCCTGACAGTAAAGCACACCTTACAGCTTCTGCAAGCAACCAGCAAAGTACACCTTACAGCTTCTGCAAGCAACCAGCAAAGCACATCTTACAGCTTCTGCAAGCAACAGCAGTCAGGGCTGAGGAACAGAGCCTGACAGTGATGAAAATCTTACAGCTTCAGCAAGCAACAGCAGTCAGGGCTGAGGAGCAGAGCCTGACAGTAAAGCACACCTTACAGCTTCTGCAAGCAACCAGCAAAGTACACCTTACAGCTTCTGCAAGCAACCAGCAAAGCACATCTTACAGCTTCTGCAAGCAACCAGCAAAGCACATCTTACAGCTTCTGCAAGCAGCAGCAGTCAGAGATGAAAATCAAAGCCTGACAGCAAAGCACATCTTACAGCTTCTGCAAGCAACAGCACTCAGGGCTGAGGAGCAAAGCCTGACAGCAATGCACATCTTATAGCTTCTGTAAGCAGCAGTCAGGGATGAGAAGCAAAGTCTGACAGCAAAGAACATCTTACAGCTACTGCAAGCAACAGCAGTCAGGGCTGAGGAGCAAAGCCTGTCAGTGAAGCACATCTTACAGTTTCTGCAAGCAGCAGCAGTCAAGGCTGAGGAGCAAAGCCTGACAGTGATGAAAATCTTACAGCTTCAGCAAGCAACAGCAGTCAGGGCTGAGGAGCAGAGCCTGACAGTAAAGCACACCTTACAGCTTCTGCAAGCAACCAGCAAAGCACACCTTACAGCTTCTGCAAGCAACCAGCAAAGCACATCTTACAGCTTCTGCAAGCAACCAGCAAAGCACATCTTACAGCTTCTGCAAGCAACCAGCAAAGCACATCTTACAGCTTCTGCAAGCAACCAGCAAAGCACATCTTATGGCTTCTGCAAGCAGCAGCAGTCAGAGATGAAAATCAAAGCCTGACAGCAAAGCACATCTTACAGCTTCTGCAAGCAACAGCACTCAGGGCTGAGGAGCAAAGCCTGACAGCAATGCACATCTTATAGCTTCTGCAAGCAGCAGTCAGGGATGAGAAGCAAAGTCTGACAGCAAAGAACATCTTACAGCTTCTGCAAGCAACAGAAGTCAGGGCTGAGGAGCAAAGCCTGACAGTGAAGCACATCTTACAGTTTCTGGAAGCAGCAGCAGTCAGGGCTGAGGAGCAAAGCCTGACAGCGAAGAAAATCTTACAGCTTCTGCAAGGAGCAGTTGTCAGGGCTGAGGAGCAACGCCCTATAGCAAAGCACATCTTACAGCTTCAGCAAGCAACAGCAGTCAGGGCTGAGGAGCAGAGCCTGACAGTGAAGAAAATCTTACAGCTTCAGCAAGCAGCAGCAGTCAGGGCTGAGGAGCAACACTCTATAGCAAAGCACACCTTACAGCTTCAGCAAGCAACAGCAGTCAGGGCTGAGGAGCAGAGCCTGACAGTGATGAAAATCTTACAGCTTCAGCAAGCAACAGCAGTCAGGGCTGAGGAGCAGAGCCTGACAGTAAAGCACACCTTACAGCTTCTGCAAACAACCAGCAAAGTATACCTTACAGCTTCTGCAAGCAACCAGCAAAGCACATCTTACAGCTTCTGCAAGCAACCAGCAAAGCACATCTTACAGCTTCTGCAAGCAACCAGCAAAGCACATCTTACGGCTTCTGCAAGCAGCAGCAATCAGAGATGAAAATCAAAGCCTGACAGTAAAGCACATCTTACAGCTTCTGCAAGCAACAGCACTCAGGGCCGAGGAGCAAAGCCTGACAGCAATGCACATCTTATAGCTTCTGCAAGCAGCAGTCAGTGATGAGAAGCAAAGTCTGACAGCAAAGAACATCTTACAGCTTCTGCAAGCAACAGCAGTCAGGGCTTAGGAGCAAAGCCTGACAGTGAAGCACATCTTACAGTTTCTGCAAGCAGCAGCAGTCAGGGCTGAGGAGCAAAGCCTGACAGCGAAGAAAATCTTACAGCTTCTGCAAGGAGCAGTTGTCAGGGCTGAGGAGCAACGCCCTATAGCAAAGCACATCTTACAGCTTCAGCAAGCAACAGCAGTCAGGGCTGAGGAGCAGAGCCTGACAGTGAAGAAAATCCTACAGCTTCTGCAAGCAGCAGCACTCAGGGCTGAGGAGCAAAGCCTGACAGTAAAGCACACCTTACAGCTTCTGCAAGAAGCCGGAGTCAGGGCTGAGGAGTAGAGCCTAACCGCAAAGCACATCTTATAGCCTCTGCAAGCAACAGCAGTCAGTACTGAGGAGCAACACCTGACAGCATAGCACATCTTACAGCTTTTTAAAAAAAAATGACATCTAAAATTTAGATTGTACTGCTAACCATAAAAATTCATTCTGAAGTAACAGCCTCAGAAAGTGTTAGTGAGCGGAACCATCCAACTAAACTTAACCTCCCTGTTTTCCCATTGTGTCCTGTAATGGGGAGAATATATTAGTTACACAGACACCAGCAAGAGACAGGACTGGATGTGCCAAGAATGGAAATCACTAGTGACAGTCTCTTAGCTCATTGGGGGTCATTCCGAGTTGATCGCTCGCTAGCAGTTTTTAGAAGCCGTGCAAACGCTATGCCGCCGCCCACTGGGAGTGTATTTTAGCTTAGCAGAAGTGCGAACAGTTGTATCGCAGAGCGGCTACAAATAATTTTTGTGTAGTTTCAGAGTAGCTCAAAACCTACTCAGCGCTTGCGATCTCTTCAGACTATTCAGTTCCTGTTTTGACGTCACACACCCGCCCAGCGTTCGCACAGCCATGCCTGCGTTTTCCCTGGCACGAATGCGTTTTTCTGCACACTCCCTGAAAACGGTCAGTTGCTTCCCAGAAACGCCCTCTTCATGTCAATCACTCTGCTGCAAGCAGTGCGACTGAAATGCATCACTAGACCCCGTGCAAAACTACATCGTTCGTTGTGCCCATACGTCGCGCGTGCGCATTGCGCCGCATGCGCAGAACTGCTGTTTTTTAGCCTGATCGCTGCGCTGTGAACAAATGCAGCTAGTGATCAACTCGGAATGACCACCATTGTCTTTTCGATGTTTCTGGACAGAAAATCAGGAACAGACTAATTCCTGAAAAATCATTATTTACACTATGCAGGTAACTTGTAATATCCCTATAATTTTCAGTCTGTGGTGCATTATTTCTTTATGATAACTGGGGAAATGTACTCCGTATTGTAAATTTTAAGTTGAAAATTTTAAACACTGAATTTTTTTTTCCAAATCAAAATCAGTATTAACCGGGAAGTGTTAAGGTGCATACACACTGGGCGATTTTCACCCCGGGCCCAGCGATGTTCACCGATGTTCAGCGATGTTCACCGCTCATCGCTCGCCCATACACACTAGGAGATTTTGAGCTCAAAATGCCAACAGTGAGCTACTTTGAGCTCAAAATCGACCAGTGTGTATGGGCCTTTAGTAATAGAGATAACCAAAATCAGAATTAATGGAATCAGTGCTCAGATGCTGATTAGTTCTAGGTAATTATCTGTATTAAAAGGAACACTGTAATTAGTGCTCTGGTCAGTTATACTGGAAATAAATCACAAGTGGATATAAATCACTAGTGAAATCCATTTGCTGATGCAATAAATCCAATTCGGACTAGGCAGCGCTGCCTAAGTGAAAAAGTAATTATCGTCATTAAGTTTTATCAGATCTTGATTATTTCACCAGCCAGCAATACACATTATGTAGTTTTTGTAGCATTGTTGTCCCAGCGTCTGTAAGCTGATATCACATTGTTTTCAAATAGCAGGTCACACGCTAGGAACGAGCTGTAGACCAGACCACTCGCACAGATCCAAATGGCGCGTTATTTCATACAGCGCATGCGCAGAAGTGATTCAGTGCCACTGTCTAGTTCAGGCCTGGCCAACCTGTGGCTCTCCAGCTGTTGTAAAACTACAAGTCCCATCATGCTTTGCCACAGTTTTGCCATTAGGGAATGCTAAAACTGTGGCAGGGCATGCTGGGATGTGTAGTTTCACAACATCTGGAGAGCCACAGGTTGGCCAGGCCTGGTCTAGTTAGTTATTGTATCTATTTACTACATATCTGCCATGACATCCATTTTGCATTTCATCCTGAAGCTAGAAGTGGCCGAGTCTGAAATCTTGGCTCCTTCTTATGTTTGGAAACAGTCAGAAATGAAAGGCGTTGGACTCCGAGCAGACTTACCTACACATGGAGGGTTCACCAACTAAGAAGTTCCCATTGCAGCTTTTATTTAAAAAGAAGTTATCAGCACCAACATTGGCTGCTGTCTGGCGGTACAGGCCCCCTACATAAAGAGCGAGCCATCTAAGGACCCGATGCAGACTTGATCGCTGCTGTGCGTTTTCGCACAGCGGGCGATCAGCCATTAAGTGCGTATGCACCGCAATGCGCACACGCGTCGCCAAACAACAACAGGCATCGCCGGTCAGCGACAGGCTGATGCGAAAATTCTAATGGCACAGCCATGCGCATGCTGACTGACAGGAAGAGGCCGTTTGTGCGTGGTAACTGCCCGTTTTCTGGGAGTGTCAGGGAAAACGCAGGCGTGTCCAAGCGTTTTCAGGGAGGGTGTGTGACGTCATGTCCGGCCCCGATCAGCCCGTTCTCATCGCACTGTAGGAGTAAGTCCTGGGATGCGCACACACTGCACACACTGGAAAAAACATTCACTGGTGAGTGAGGTGCGAACGGATTTGCAGCTGTCTGCTGACTGGGGGAGTTTTATCTGCACAGCGTACACATGCGATCACACACTTGCGCAGCAAATATACACTCCTCTATCTGATCGCAGGACAACAATTTTAGCAGCCTAGCGATCACGTCTGAATCACCCCCTAAGAGCATTTGGCATTACTCCGTTAACCTCCTTGCCTTGGGTGTATGGAGCTGTGGAAGGAACCATTACTGCGCTTACGGGAATATAATCAGAGTGACGCTGGTTACTGGGCTCAGATGTTTGTCATCTTAATATTGCACATCCATTTCTGTGACAGGAAGCAAAGTAAATTGGAATGATTGATGGAGACGGAGGCATGAAATTTGGTTAGGCACTGATTATTCGATTACGTTTTTTTGCAGTTATTGAATTATTGTCCCTCCCCGTGAGGTTAGTGATGGACTCAGGTCCTACCAGGGCAATGTCTACGGATGGCTTATAAGGAAATCCGACCAAACGCTTTGCTGCTGCTTTCTGTCCCATGTTATCGAAATGAATGATGTCATGGTGGTAAAATCACATTCTTATCAATGCAAAACGCTTATCTTCAAAGGGAATACATGAAAGCCATTGTCAATGAATACAGACAAAACATATTGTAGCAATGTCTGTAATAAATGACTTCTCTGACAGAGGATCTGTAGTCTGATCTGATCTAAAGGTGGGTACATACTGGAAGATATATCTGCCGATCAATTGATTGGCAGATATATCTATGGACGGATCGGGCAGTGTGTTGAGCATGCACACTGCCCGATCCGTCGGGGACTGACGTCATGAACTTGGCAGGCGTGTACACACACCCGCCCAGTTCAGCTGTCAATCACCGCCGGCCGCCGCAGCATGTGTACAGGCGGTCGGCCGACCGCCGTACACACACAGCGACGCGCCAATATATCAATAGATATATTGGCTGTCGGCTGTACTGCGGGGCCGACGCGATACGTCTGTGAACGACGGAGTTCACAGACGTATCGGCCGTACACACTGGCCGACGGACCCGCAATATATCGGCTGTTCAGGAGAACGCCTGATATATCGGCCAGTGTGTATTGGCCTTTAGAATAATACATGTTTTACAGCCAGCTCGCAGTTATGGCCAGTCGTACCTCGGACGTAAATTATGGAAAATGTATAGGGAAGATGTTATAGTCACAGGATGAATTTTGAAGGTAGAAAAGGCAACATCTCAATGAATTGGACCATCTCTTTCTATATAATTGATAAGAAAAGATACCAATGTAATCGTCACAAATGGAAAATACAATTATTTCTTATAATCTCCTCAATTTCAATGGTGTCTTTTGGGTTCTTGTCTCCTCTCAGTGGATGTAGGTCGAATACATATGGGTGAAAAGAAAAATAGAAACACAATGGTGCAGTAGTTCTTGTAAAAGGGAGATTATAAATGCCCTTTAGTGATAAGTAAAGTTCAGATTGAAGAGGATTACTAATCCCAGACTTTTCTCTCTCACACGTGCATATGTGGCGTACCGTACTCACACGAAGATGATATATACAGTATTCCACCTATAAAGGTTTCTTTCAAGGATCTCTCTCTTCCTCCCCCCCAACCGTGCCTTTTTATGGTCACCCAATAGTGTAGTGAAGCCGCAGTGAAGGGAGCGTACCCAATCTTGTGATGTTAGATGCGTGGTGATTCACATAAAGGTTTCTTTTAGTGGTCCTCTCTATGACGAACCTATTAACTCCTCCTCATGTAGCCACTCTCCTCTTCAGGCTGCTGAGGTGTTGCAGGGTTCTGGAGTGCAGATCAGACAACTTTCTCCAAAGAAGAGAAAGACTTTCTCATGCATCTTGTGGAAATGGAAACTGAGGAGATTATAAGAAATAATTGTATTTTCTATTTGTTAGCGCGGACGATTACGTTGGTATCTTTTCTTATAGGTTTGTTGGTAAAATAGGTGTTTTTACATTACCACATAAAGTTCTGCAGCTCCTGATGTTCGCAGGACCTCTTTTTTATGTTTTTTGCTTTTCTGTGTCATGAGTGACCAAAATGCACTGAAAAGGCCAGTGATGAAGTTATGTGTTTTATGTCAATTATGTTGGGAATGTGTGTGCCACTTGTACATAAGTAGAGTAGTGTACACCGTGGTTATAATGTAGGCAATGACCAGTCCAGTGATTAAACTGGGCTCTGTTGTTTATTGGCTCAAGTGATTGTACAGCCGTACTCACTGTTACACTGCTTGGACAGATGGAGCAGAGCTTGTATCGGAGCTTGGTGTAGGCATCTCCCCAGCCGGTGTCTTCTCGTTGCAATGTAGCGCTGCAGGGTTGTGGAACAGCAGTCACAGGCCGGTAAACACACAGATCTCAGAAGCTAAGAGGAAGTTGTCTGTTGTCCTCCATTTCGATCTTGCACAGTCGGAACAAAATGGCACCGCTCATGCGCAGCTACACTATTGGTGGCCATCTGGGTTAGGAAATGAAGTTTCCTTAGAGGAGCCATTTTGACTTCTGGGTTTAAAACCAAGGAGTCCTATCTGCGTGTGTGCTGGATGACGCACTCACCATGGGGGAGGGATACGGAATCTTTGCGATAAGAAGCCCATAGGCTTCTATTGGGCAACGCCATCTACAGATGGTGTTGCCTATTGCGTCCAACCTACAGAATGTATCTTGCATTCCAAAGCTTAGTAGATATGGGGAATGTCGTTTTTGGAGTCTTGGCTGCATTTTCACTTTAGTACATCCCGTCCTTAAACTGCCAGAAGGGTCAGATGGCCAACCTGCCCTGCCTAGAGGTAAAAGACGTGTTCTGGGAGATCCATTTAATATCAGATAAACTCCTGATACTTATTGCACATCATTCATTTCAGTTCTGCACCTTGGGGGTAATTCCAAGTTGATCTCAGCAGGAATTTTTTTAGCAGTTGGGCAGATATAACATGTGCAGAGAGAGTTAGATTTGGGTGTGGTGTGTTCAATCTGCAATCTAAATTGCAGTGTAAAAATAAAGCAGCCAGTATTTACCCTGCACAGAAACAAAATAACCCACCCAAATCTAACTCTCTCTGCACATGTTATATCTGCCTCCCCTGCAGTGCACATGGTTTTGCCCAACTGCTAAAAAATGTGGAATTACCCCCCTTGTGTGTTACCCATCGGTGCAAAACCAGAAAGAATGTTTGTGCACATCCCTCCATAGTACATCTGGGGGATACTTAATATTTGTGGGTACCCCCCCAGAAACATCTGTTTTCAGGGAATATAAAAAATTTTTTTATGATAACGAGACCCCTTTGTGTGAGAAGGTGACATGTAGGCTGTAAATGCCGGATTACAGCACGTAGGTGATTGCTTAAGACTGGAATCATAGTACTGAATAATTAAATTATTCCACTGGCTGCTGGGATAATAACACTTTATCTGTCAAACCCCCTGAAATGATGTATTTCCTTTAGAACCTTATTTAATTATGGAAGACTTGAGTGTTTTACATATTTCACAGTGGGCATTAAACCTTCATGCAGCTATATAATACCGCAGTATATACTGTAGCAGTACTGGGGCAGCTTTTTACAATGCTCTGTCCTTGTTGTTTGCATTTTGATGATATCACCTAGCAGTGCTCATCACAGTGATTGCAGCATTTAGGGCAATACAGTCAGGCACCACCTACCTCATATGGGTAGCAGTCACCATGTGAACATTCATTAATGTTGACACCATTACGTCGGCGTCTGAAATGTCAACACTTGAAATGTGAAATGCAGACACTTTGCAGAATGCTGACGTTAGGGTTAGGCTGCGGGGTTGGGGATAGGGTGAGGGTTAGGGACTAGCTTACGGACATCTGGAACTGCTGGATCAGGTGACTCCACCTGAGCTCCCCATTAGCTGAGACCACCGGACCATCTGCATCGCCAGAGGTGGAGCACAGGTAAGTAGGCACTGCACCACTGGGACCCACTTTTTGTTGACATTCTAATCATGCTGACATGTCATCAGTGTCAACACGATGAATGTAGACATTTGCAATGTTGACATGCTAAACATAATGAATGTCAACAAAACATACCAACTCCATCAGATATGCGCAGAGCCAGACCGGGGCTCACAGATACCCTGTGCCATCGCTGCACCCAGTGCCAGCTCTGCCCCTGGCAGGAAAAGTGTAGAGCTGTCCGCATACTCCGAGCAGCAATGCACCAGCGCTATTGGCCGCAAGGTTCCTTTCCAGACACCCTGCTAGCCAGTTGCAGGGACTGTGCGGCAGCAACGGTGCCCGTGCCCAGGGCCCTGCACCTTGGATGATGACACCACCAGCACACCCCTCCCTACGGCCCTGGATATGTGCTGTAATAATTACACACGAGACAGCTATCGCAGACACTTTTAGAGCCAACAAAATAAAAGGAATTAATTTGAGAAAAATGTTCATGTCCTTGATGCAACAGATGAAGAAAGTAGAATTTACCTGTTTCTGTTTGCACGGGTGAGAAACCCCAGAGAGTAGTCTGGGGACCTGCTAAATATTTATCTGCCAGACACTGTAGCAGTATTATTCACTGTGTCACTGGAGAATCCTGCACCCATAGGGCCTAATTCAAGGATGATTGCAAAAGACATTTTCCTCTAATGGGCAAAACCATGTGCAGTGCAGGTGGGGCAAATGTAATGTGTGCAGAGAGAGTTATGGGCCCTACACACTGGCAGATTTCACTGAACGATATGCTCGTTCATCGTTGGTGCCCCGTCGCTTATGCATGCAGGCCAATATGGACAATCTCATCCATATTAGCATACACTGCTATGGAGCCAGGTGACGGTGGGAGTGAAGAAACTTCACTCCCCCGTCACTATCCCCCCTCCCCGCCCCCGGATCGCCCGCCAGCCGTTGGGCACCTCGGCGGCACATCACCATATGTGTAGGGCCCTTTAGATTTGGGTGGGGTGTGTTCAAACTGAAATCTAAATTGCAGTGTAAAAATAAAGCAGCCAGTATTTACCCTGCACAGAAACAAAATAACACACTCAACTCTCTCTGCACATGTTACATCTTCCCCACCTGCAGTGCACATGGATTTGCCCATTAGATGAAAATGTTGTTTTGCCATCAACCTTGAATTAGGCCAATAGGCTTTACTACCCCTTTTCCACTAGCTCAAAAAACACGGGTAAATGCACGGGGGCGCGCATTTACCCGTGTTTTTTGCAAGTGGAAAAGGGTAAACCCGGATCAAGTGACCCGTGAATCCTACCCGGCTATCTACCTGGGTAGGACACGGGAATGATCCGGGTTGGGTTGTAGTGTAAACGGGAGCCGTGTCGATGCGACACGGCTCCCGTTTACACTGTATGGAAGGGCGGCGCTGGGAGATCATGTGATCTCCCTGCGCCGCCCCTGCCGCGTCACTAGAAGCGTCACCAACCCGGCATATGCCGGGTTGTGACTGCTGATGGGAAAGGGGCCGAGGACGGGTCGCAGCAGGGGGCAGCTCCCGTGTCAGGCTCCCGGCTGCGACCCGTGCTCGTAGGTGGAAAAGGGGTATAACCCATCAGCGCACCCAAAGATATTATTCATCCTAATCCAAATATGATAAGTAACAGTAGGGGTCTGTTAGGCTCTAGGCTGACCATATTATCCCTTTAACCTGGGAGGCTCATGAAGTACACAGGTTCTGTGGCTGGCTGACTACAAGCCTGCATTTCACCTGGTTTTAAGCAGCCACAGAACCTGTGTAATTTATGAGTGTCCCAGGTTAAAGGGATAATATGGTCAGCCTATGTTAGCTAAAAATAAAAAGATGTCAATTTAGCACACAGCAGACCCTATTCTAGTGACTGGTGCAAATACGGTATAATCCCCTCTCTGGAAGCCATTTTACAGGTGTATATAGTGCCAGTATATACTGTAGCTATATACCCCTGCAATTTATCACTCACAGTGAAATGTATCACTCATTGATAAATGAGCCTAATATTGCTTTAACTTATTACTCAGACTATGGGTTATTTGTCACCCTGCTGAAAGTTAGAGGGCCACATACAGTATGCAGCCTTTGAAGTGTTTCAGGTTGCCTGTCACCTCTGTTCGGTCACTGTTGTTCTAGCCAATAGAAAGGCATGGCCACACTCCGTGTCAGACTGGGGTATGTAGGGGGAATGCAGTAGTAGGGGCTCATGTTAGGGGTGTGGCCACTCTGCAGAGGGGGGGTGTCCTGCCAGCTCATTGGCTTGACTAACCATTAGAGAGTGCAATGTCTGGGCCCCTTCATAAATATATACAGTAAATTCAGCTGCTGCATACATGATAATGTACCAGATTAATAACAGCAATGCACTGTAGAAAATACACCATAGTCCAGTATAAGGTAACATATGTATCATGTATAATTCAAGTGCACAGTCTGGAACCTGATCCTTAGAGGAGGAGGTGGGCCCCCAGGCAGTGGGGCCCACCGGTGGTTTCCCCTGTCCAAGCCTGGCCGCACTCTTTGTTCCTCCCACTCCCCCATCAGATTCTTCACATTGAGTAGCGCCGTCATAATTCACTCAGCCTCAGACATGAGCTTCAGATGTTTCAGGTAAAGGAGGAAACGGTCTGGAGTCATCATCTTACGTCACTGCGCCAAGCCAATCGCAATGCTGTAATGAGGCAGGTGCCTGAGAGAGATGCAGGTCTACTGGATGGGGAACGTTCTCACTGCTCCCACTTCCGCACCATAAATAAAATGTGGATGTGGATGAGTGAGGGGAATAAGGGGATTGGGAGTCAATGTGTTGGAAAGAAAGTGGAAGCAGAACATAAAATAGGATCTATATAATAATTGTGTAAGGTGTGTTCCATCTACAATATGCGCACTGCTAGCGAGACAGGTCAGACCAGCATGAGAGGAGTAATGCCACCGGGATCACGGTAAGTATGGGGGCAAGATGGAGCAGGGGCAGGACAGTACATGGGAAAGGGGGGGGGGGGGGGGGTCAGAGCGGGTTGGAGCATTTGGCAGACACTGAGATGACCTGGTATATGCCAAGCCCCTTTACCAGTATATAATATTCAGTAATACCATGTCCTGTTTTCTATGCATTGCTTCTGCTGTGTCTGTGTCCTAACTTCTATGTTACTGTCTGTCTGCTATGTGTCCTGACTTCATCTAAGTTTCTGGAAATTGTCTGTCTATTGCCTGATCTGATTTCATTTATATTACTGGAACTTGTCTGTGTTATCTGTCCTGATTTCATCTATGTTTATGGAAATTGTCTCTATCTGTCCTGACTTCATCAATGTTACTGGAAATTGTCTCTATCTGTCCTGACTTCATCTATGTTACTAGAAATTGTCTCTATCTGTCCTGATTTCATCTATGTTACTGGAGATTGTTTGCTATCTGTCCTGACTTCATCTATTTTACTGGAAATTGTATGTCTGCTATCTGTCCTGATTTCATCTATGTTACTGGAAATTGTCTCTATCTGTCCTGACTTCATCTATGTTACTGGAAATTGTCTCTATCTGTCCTGACTTCGTCTATGTTACTAGAAATTGTCTCTATCTGTCCTGACTTCATCTATGTTACTGGATATTGTCTCTGCTATCTGTCCTGATTTCATCTATGTTACTGGAAATTGTCTCTATCTGTCCTGACTTCATCTATGTTACTAGAAATTGTCTCTATCTGTCCTGACTTCATCTATGTTACTGGAAATTGTCTCTATCTGTCCTGACTTCATCTATGTTACTCGAAATTGTCTCTATCTGTCCTGACTTCATCTATGTTACTGGAAATTGTCTGTGCTATCTGTCCTGATTTCATCAATGTTACTGGAAATTGTTTCTATCTGTCCTGACTTCATCTATGTTACTGGAAATTGTCTCTATCTGTCCTGACTTCATCTATGTTACTCGAAATTGTCTCTATCTGTCCTGACTTCATCTATGTTACTAGAAATTGTCTCTATCTGTCCTGACTTAATCTATGTTACTGGAAATTGTCTGTGCTATCTGTCCTGACTTCATCTATGTTACTAGAAATTGTCTCTATCTGTCCTGACTTCATCTATGTTACTCGAAATTGTCTCTATCTGTCCTGATTTCATCTATGTTACTAGAAATTGTCTCTATCTGTCCTGATTTCATCTATGTTACTAGAAATTGTTTCTATCTGTCCTGACTTCATCTATGTTACTGGAAATTGTCTCTATCTGTCCTGACTTTATCTATGTTACTGGAAATTGTCTCTGCTATATGTCCTGACTTCATCTATGTTACTAGAAATTGTCTCTATCTGTCCTGATTTCATCTATGTTACTGGAAATTGTCTCTATCTGTCCTGATTTCATCTATGTTACTAGAAATTGTTTCTATCTGTCCTGACTTCATCTATGTTACTGGAAATTGTCTCTATCTGTCCTGACTTTATCTATGTTACTGGAAATTGTCTCTGCTATATGTCCTGACTTCATCTATGTTACTAGAAATTGTCTCTATCTGTCCTGACTTCGTCTATGTTACTAGAAATTGTCTCTGCTATCTGTCCTGACTTCGTCTATGTTACTGGAAATTGTCTGTCTGCTGCCTGTCCTGATTTCATCTATATTACTGGAAATTATGTGTCTGCTGCCTATCCTGATTTCATCTATGTTACTAGAGATTGTCTGTCTGCTATTTGTCCTGACTTCATCTGTGTTTCTAGAAATTGTCTCTGCTATCTGTCCTGACTTCATCTGTGTTTCTAGAAATTGTCACTGCTATCTGTCCTGACTTCATATATGTTACTGGATATTGTGTCTGCTATCTGTCCTGACTTCATCTATGTTACTGGAAATTGTCTGTCTGCTGCCTATCCTGATTTCATCTATGTTACTGGATATTGTCTCTGCTATCTGTCCTGATTTCATCTATGTTACTAGAAATTGTTTCTATCTGTCCTGACTTCATCTATGTTACTGGAAATTGTCTCTATCTGTCCTGACTTCATCTATGTTACTGGAAATTGTCTGTGCTATCTGTCCTGATTTCATCTATGTTACTAGAAATTGTTTCTATCTGTCCTGACTTCATCTATGTTACTGGAAATTGTCTCTATCTGTCCTGACTTCATCTATGTTACTCGAAATTGTCTCTATCTGTCCTGACTTCATCTATGTTACTGGAAATTGTCTGTGCTATCTGTCCTGATTTCATCTATGTTACTAGAAATTGTTTCTATCTGTCCTGACTTCATCTATGTTACTGGAAATTGTCTCTATCTGTCCTGACTTCATCTATGTTACTCGAAATTGTCTCTATCTGTCCTGACTTAATCTATGTTACTGGAAATTGTCTGTGCTATCTGTCCTGACTTCATCTATGTTACTCGAAATTGTCTCTATCTGTCCTGATTTCATCTATGTTACTCGAAATTGTCTCTATCTGTCCTGACTTTATCTATGTTACTGGAAATTGTCTCTGCTATATGTCCTGACTTCATCTATGTTACTAGAAATTGTCTCTATCTGTCCTGACTTCATCTATGTTACTGGAAATTGTCTCTATCTGTCCTGACTTCATCTATGTTACTGGAAATTGTCTGTGCTATCTGTCCTGACTTCATCTATGTTACTCGAAATTGTCTCTATCTGTCCTGATTTCATCTATGTTACTAGAAATTGTCTCTATCTGTCCTGATTTCATCTATGTTACTAGAAATTGTTTCTATCTGTCCTGACTTCATCTATGTTACTGGAAATTGTCTCTATCTATCCTGACTTTATCTATGTTACTGGAAATTGTCTCTGCTATATGTCCTGACTTCATCTATGTTACTAGAAATTGTCTCTATCTGTCCTGATTTCATCTATGTTACTGGAAATTGTCTCTATCTGTCCTGATTTCATCTATGTTACTAGAAATTGTTTCTATCTGTCCTGACTTCATCTATGTTACTGGAAATTGTCTCTATCTGTCCTGACTTTATCTATGTTACTGAAAATTGTCTCTATCTGTCCTGACTTCATCTATGTTACTGGAAATTGTCTCTATCTGTCCTGACTTCGTCTATGTTACTAGAAATTGTCTCTATCTGTCCTGACTTCGTCTATGTTACTAGAAATTGTCTCTGCTATCTGTCCTGACTTCATCTATGTTACTCGAAATTGTTTCTATCTGTCCTGACTTCATCTATGTTACTGGAAATTGTCTCTATCTGTCCTGACTTCATCTATGTTACTCGAAATTGTCTCTATCTGTCCTGACTTCATCTATGTTACTAGAAATTGTCTCTATCTGTCCTGACTTAATCTATGTTACTGGAAATTGTCTGTGCTATCTGTCCTGACTTCATCTATGTTACTCGAAATTGTCTCTATCTGTCCTGATTTCATCTATGTTACTCGAAATTGTCTCTATCTGTCCTGACTTTATCTATGTTACTGGAAATTGTTTCTGCTATATGTCCTGACTTCATCTATGTTACTAGAAATTGTCTCTATCTGTCCTGACTTCATCTATGTTACTGGAAATTGTCTCTATCTGTCCTGACTTCATCTATGTTACTGGAAATTGTCTGTGCTATCTGTCCTGACTTCATCTATGTTACTCGAAATTGTCTCTATCTGTCCTGATTTCATCTATGTTACTAGAAATTGTCTCTATCTGTCCTGATTTCATCTATGTTACTAGAAATTGTTTCTATCTGTCCTGACTTCATCTATGTTACTGGAAATTGTCTCTATCTGTCCTGACTTTATCTATGTTACTGGAAATTGTCTCTGCTATATGTCCTGACTTCATCTATGTTACTAGAAATTGTCTCTATCTGTCCTGATTTCATCTATGTTACTGGAAATTGTCTATCTGTCCTGATTTCATCTATGTTACTAGAAATTGTTTCTATCTGTCCTGACTTCATCTATGTTACTGGAAATTGTCTCTATCTGTCCTGACTTTATCTATGTTACTGGAAATTGTCTCTATCTGTCCTGACTTCATCTATGTTACTGGAAATTGTCTCTATCTGTCCTGACTTCGTCTATGTTACTAGAAATTGTCTCTATCTGTCCTGACTTCGTCTATGTTACTAGAAATTGTCTCTGCTATCTGTCCTGACTTCATCTATGTTACTGGAAATTGTCTGTCTGCTGCCTGTCCTGATTTCATCTATGTTACTCGAAATTGTCTCTATCTGTCCTGACTTCATCTATGTTACTGGAAATTGTCTGTGCTATCTGTCCTGATTTCATCTATGTTACTAGAAATTGTTTCTATCTGTCCTGACTTCATCTATGTTACTGGAAATTGTCTCTATCTGTCCTGACTTCATCTATGTTACTCGAAATTGTCTCTATCTGTCCTGACTTCATCTATGTTACTAGAAATTGTCTCTATCTGTCCTGACTTAATCTATGTTACTGGAAATTGTCTGTGCTATCTGTCCTGACTTCATCTATGTTACTCGAAATTGTCTCTATCTGTCCTGATTTCATCTATGTTACTCGAAATTGTCTCTATCTGTCCTGACTTTATCTATGTTACTGGAAATTGTCTCTGCTATATGTCCTGACTTCATCTATGTTACTAGAAATTGTCTCTATCTGTCCTGACTTCATCTATGTTACTGGAAATTGTCTCTATCTGTCCTGACTTCATCTATGTTACTGGAAATTGTCTCTATCTGTCCTGACTTCATCTATGTTACTGGAAATTGTCTCTATCTGTCCTGACTTCGTCTATGTTACTAGAAATTGTCTCTATCTGTCCTGACTTCGTCTATGTTACTAGAAATTGTCTCTGCTATCTGTCCTGACTTCATCTATGTTACTCGAAATTGTTTCTATCTGTCCTGACTTCATCTATGTTACTGGAAATTGTCTCTATCTGTCCTGACTTCATCTATGTTACTCGAAATTGTCTCTATCTGTCCTGACTTCATCTATGTTACTAGAAATTGTCTCTATCTGTCCTGACTTAATCTATGTTACTGGAAATTGTCTGTGCTATCTGTCCTGACTTCATCTATGTTACTCGAAATTGTCTCTATCTGTCCTGATTTCATCTATGTTACTCGAAATTGTCTCTATCTGTCCTGACTTTATCTATGTTACTGGAAATTGTCTCTGCTATATGTCCTGACTTCATCTATGTTACTAGAAATTGTCTCTATCTGTCCTGACTTCATCTATGTTACTGGAAATTGTCTCTATCTGTCCTGACTTCATCTATGTTACTGGAAATTGTCTGTGCTATCTGTCCTGACTTCATCTATGTTACTCGAAATTGTCTCTATCTGTCCTGATTTCATCTATGTTACTAGAAATTGTCTCTATCTGTCCTGATTTCATCTATGTTACTAGAAATTGTTTCTATCTGTCCTGACTTCATCTATGTTACTGGAAATTGTCTCTATCTGTCCTGACTTTATCTATGTTACTGGAAATTGTCTCTGCTATATGTCCTGACTTCATCTATGTTACTAGAAATTGTCTCTATCTGTCCTGATTTCATCTATGTTACTGGAAATTGTCTATCTGTCCTGATTTCATCTATGTTACTAGAAATTGTTTCTATCTGTCCTGACTTCATCTATGTTACTGGAAATTGTCTCTATCTGTCCTGACTTTATCTATGTTACTGGAAATTGTCTCTATCTGTCCTGACTTCATCTATGTTACTGGAAATTGTCTCTATCTGTCCTGACTTCGTCTATGTTACTAGAAATTGTCTCTATCTGTCCTGACTTCGTCTATGTTACTAGAAATTGTCTCTGCTATCTGTCCTGACTTCATCTATGTTACTGGAAATTGTCTGTCTGCTGCCTGTCCTGATTTCATCTATGTTACTCGAAATTGTCTCTATCTGTCCTGACTTCATCTATGTTACTGGAAATTGTCTGTGCTATCTGTCCTGATTTCATCTATGTTACTAGAAATTGTTTCTATCTGTCCTGACTTCATCTATGTTACTGGAAATTGTCTCTATCTGTCCTGACTTCATCTATGTTACTCGAAATTGTCTCTATCTGTCCTGACTTCATCTATGTTACTAGAAATTGTCTCTATCTGTCCTGACTTAATCTATGTTACTGGAAATTGTCTGTGCTATCTGTCCTGACTTCATCTATGTTACTCGAAATTGTCTCTATCTGTCCTGATTTCATCTATGTTACTCGAAATTGTCTCTATCTGTCCTGACTTTATCTATGTTACTGGAAATTGTCTCTGCTATATGTCCTGACTTCATCTATGTTACTAGAAATTGTCTCTATCTGTCCTGACTTCATCTATGTTACTGGAAATTGTCTGTGCTATCTGTCCTGACTTCATCTATGTTACTTGAAATTGTCTCTATCTGTCCTGATTTCATCTATGTTACTAGAAATTGTCTCTATCTGTCCTGATTTCATCTATGTTACTAGAAATTGTTTCTATCTGTCCTGACTTCATCTATGTTACTGGAAATTGTCTCTATCTGTCCTGACTTTATCTATGTTACTGGAAATTGTCTCTGCTATATGTCCTGACTTCATCTATGTTACTAGAAATTGTCTCTATCTGTCCTGACTTCATCTATGTTACTGGAAATTGTCTCTATCTGTCCTGATTTCATCTATGTTACTAGAAATTGTTTCTATCTGTCCTGACTTCATCTATGTTACTGGAAATTGTCTCTATCTGTCCTGACTTTATCTATGTTACTGGAAATTGTCTCTGCTATATGTCCTGACTTCATCTATGTTACTAGAAATTGTCTCTATCTGTCCTGATTTCATCTATGTTACTGGAAATTGTCTCTATCTGTCCTGATTTCATCTATGTTACTAGAAATTGTTTCTATCTGTCCTGACTTCATCTATGTTACTGGAAATTGTCTCTATCTGTCCTGACTTTATCTATGTTACTGGAAATTGTCTCTGCTATATGTCCTGACTTCATCTATGTTACTAGAAATTGTCTCTATCTGTCCTGACTTCGTCTATGTTACTAGAAATTGTCTCTGCTATCTGTCCTGACTTCGTCTATGTTACTGGAAATTGTCTGTCTGCTGCCTGTCCTGATTTCATCTATATTACTGGAAATTATGTGTCTGCTGCCTATCCTGATTTCATCTATGTTACTAGAGATTGTCTGTCTGCTATTTGTCCTGACTTCATCTGTGTTTCTAGAAATTGTCTCTGCTATCTGTCCTGACTTCATCTGTGTTTCTAGAAATTGTCACTGCTATCTGTCCTGACTTCATATATGTTACTGGATATTGTGTCTGCTATCTGTCCTGACTTCATCTATGTTACTGGAAATTGTCTGTCTGCTGCCTATCCTGATTTCATCTATGTTACTGGATATTGTCTCTGCTATCTGTCCTGATTTCATCTATGTTACTAGAAATTGTTTCTATCTGTCCTGACTTCATCTATGTTACTGGAAATTGTCTCTATCTGTCCTGACTTCATCTATGTTACTGGAAATTGTCTGTGCTATCTGTCCTGATTTCATCTATGTTACTAGAAATTGTTTCTATCTGTCCTGACTTCATCTATGTTACTGGAAATTGTCTCTATCTGTCCTGACTTCATCTATGTTACTCGAAATTGTCTCTATCTGTCCTGACTTCATCTATGTTACTGGAAATTGTCTGTGCTATCTGTCCTGATTTCATCTATGTTACTAGAAATTGTTTCTATCTGTCCTGACTTCATCTATGTTACTGGAAATTGTCTCTATCTGTCCTGACTTCATCTATGTTACTCGAAATTGTCTCTATCTGTCCTGACTTAATCTATGTTACTGGAAATTGTCTGTCTGCTGCCTGTCCTGATTTCATCTATGTTACTCGAAATTGTCTCTATCTGTCCTGACTTCATCTATGTTACTGGAAATTGTCTGTGCTATCTGTCCTGATTTCATCTATGTTACTAGAAATTGTTTCTATCTGTCCTGACTTCATCTATGTTACTGGAAATTGTCTCTATCTGTCCTGACTTCATCTATGTTACTCGAAATTGTCTCTATCTGTCCTGACTTCATCTATGTTACTAGAAATTGTCTCTATCTGTCCTGACTTAATCTATGTTACTGGAAATTGTCTGTGCTATCTGTCCTGACTTCATCTATGTTACTCGAAATTGTCTCTATCTGTCCTGATTTCATCTATGTTACTCGAAATTGTCTCTATCTGTCCTGACTTTATCTATGTTACTGGAAATTGTCTCTGCTATATGTCCTGACTTCATCTATGTTACTAGAAATTGTCTCTATCTGTCCTGATTTCATCTATGTTACTGGAAATTGTCTATCTGTCCTGATTTCATCTATGTTACTAGAAATTGTTTCTATCTGTCCTGACTTCATCTATGTTACTGGAAATTGTCTCTATCTGTCCTGACTTTATCTATGTTACTGGAAATTGTCTCTATCTGTCCTGACTTCATCTATGTTACTGGAAATTGTCTCTATCTGTCCTGACTTCGTCTATGTTACTAGAAATTGTCTCTATCTGTCCTGACTTCGTCTATGTTACTAGAAATTGTCTCTGCTATCTGTCCTGACTTCATCTATGTTACTGGAAATTGTCTGTCTGCTGCCTGTCCTGATTTCATCTATGTTACTCGAAATTGTCTCTATCTGTCCTGACTTCATCTATGTTACTGGAAATTGTCTGTGCTATCTGTCCTGATTTCATCTATGTTACTAGAAATTGTTTCTATCTGTCCTGACTTCATCTATGTTACTGGAAATTGTCTCTATCTGTCCTGACTTCATCTATGTTACTCGAAATTGTCTCTATCTGTCCTGACTTCATCTATGTTACTAGAAATTGTCTCTATCTGTCCTGACTTAATCTATGTTACTGGAAATTGTCTGTGCTATCTGTCCTGACTTCATCTATGTTACTCGAAATTGTCTCTATCTGTCCTGATTTCATCTATGTTACTCGAAATTGTCTCTATCTGTCCTGACTTTATCTATGTTACTGGAAATTGTCTCTGCTATATGTCCTGACTTCATCTATGTTACTAGAAATTGTCTCTATCTGTCCTGACTTCATCTATGTTACTGGAAATTGTCTGTGCTATCTGTCCTGACTTCATCTATGTTACTTGAAATTGTCTCTATCTGTCCTGATTTCATCTATGTTACTAGAAATTGTCTCTATCTGTCCTGATTTCATCTATGTTACTAGAAATTGTTTCTATCTGTCCTGACTTCATCTATGTTACTGGAAATTGTCTCTATCTGTCCTGACTTTATCTATGTTACTGGAAATTGTCTCTGCTATATGTCCTGACTTCATCTATGTTACTAGAAATTGTCTCTATCTGTCCTGACTTCATCTATGTTACTGGAAATTGTCTCTATCTGTCCTGATTTCATCTATGTTACTAGAAATTGTTTCTATCTGTCCTGACTTCATCTATGTTACTGGAAATTGTCTCTATCTGTCCTGACTTTATCTATGTTACTGGAAATTGTCTCTGCTATATGTCCTGACTTCATCTATGTTACTAGAAATTGTCTCTATCTGTCCTGATTTCATCTATGTTACTGGAAATTGTCTCTATCTGTCCTGATTTCATCTATGTTACTAGAAATTGTTTCTATCTGTCCTGACTTCATCTATGTTACTGGAAATTGTCTCTATCTGTCCTGACTTTATCTATGTTACTGGAAATTGTCTCTGCTATATGTCCTGACTTCATCTATGTTACTAGAAATTGTCTCTATCTGTCCTGACTTCGTCTATGTTACTAGAAATTGTCTCTGCTATCTGTCCTGACTTCGTCTATGTTACTGGAAATTGTCTGTCTGCTGCCTGTCCTGATTTCATCTATATTACTGGAAATTATGTGTCTGCTGCCTATCCTGATTTCATCTATGTTACTAGAGATTGTCTGTCTGCTATTTGTCCTGACTTCATCTGTGTTTCTAGAAATTGTCTCTGCTATCTGTCCTGACTTCATCTGTGTTTCTAGAAATTGTCACTGCTATCTGTCCTGACTTCATATATGTTACTGGATATTGTGTCTGCTATCTGTCCTGACTTCATCTATGTTACTGGAAATTGTCTGTCTGCTGCCTATCCTGATTTCATCTATGTTACTGGATATTGTCTCTGCTATCTGTCCTGATTTCATCTATGTTACTAGAAATTGTTTCTATCTGTCCTGACTTCATCTATGTTACTGGAAATTGTCTCTATCTGTCCTGACTTCATCTATGTTACTGGAAATTGTCTGTGCTATCTGTCCTGATTTCATCTATGTTACTAGAAATTGTTTCTATCTGTCCTGACTTCATCTATGTTACTGGAAATTGTCTCTATCTGTCCTGACTTCATCTATGTTACTCGAAATTGTCTCTATCTGTCCTGACTTCATCTATGTTACTGGAAATTGTCTGTGCTATCTGTCCTGATTTCATCTATGTTACTAGAAATTGTTTCTATCTGTCCTGACTTCATCTATGTTACTGGAAATTGTCTCTATCTGTCCTGACTTCATCTATGTTACTCGAAATTGTCTCTATCTGTCCTGACTTAATCTATGTTACTGGAAATTGTCTGTCTGCTGCCTGTCCTGATTTCATCTATGTTACTCGAAATTGTCTCTATCTGTCCTGACTTCATCTATGTTACTGGAAATTGTCTGTGCTATCTGTCCTGATTTCATCTATGTTACTAGAAATTGTTTCTATCTGTCCTGACTTCATCTATGTTACTGGAAATTGTCTCTATCTGTCCTGACTTCATCTATGTTACTCGAAATTGTCTCTATCTGTCCTGACTTCATCTATGTTACTAGAAATTGTCTCTATCTGTCCTGACTTAATCTATGTTACTGGAAATTGTCTGTGCTATCTGTCCTGACTTCATCTATGTTACTCGAAATTGTCTCTATCTGTCCTGATTTCATCTATGTTACTCGAAATTGTCTCTATCTGTCCTGACTTTATCTATGTTACTGGAAATTGTCTCTGCTATATGTCCTGACTTCATCTATGTTACTAGAAATTGTCTCTATCTGTCCTGACTTCATCTATGTTACTGGAAATTGTCTCTATCTGTCCTGACTTCATCTATGTTACTGGAAATTGTCTCTATCTGTCCTGATTTCATCTATGTTACTAGAAATTGTTTCTATCTGTCCTGACTTCATCTATGTTACTGGAAATTGTCTCTATCTGTCCTGACTTTATCTATGTTACTGGAAATTGTCTCTATCTGTCCTGACTTCATCTATGTTACTGGAAATTGTCTCTATCTGTCCTGACTTCGTCTATGTTACTAGAAATTGTCTCTATCTGTCCTGACTTCGTCTATGTTACTAGAAATTGTCTCTATCTGTCCTGACTTCGTCTATGTTACTAGAAATTGTCTCTGCTATCTGTCCTGACTTCATCTATGTTACTCGAAATTGTTTCTATCTGTCCTGACTTCATCTATGTTACTGGAAATTGTCTCTATCTGTCCTGACTTCATCTATGTTACTCGAAATTGTCTCTATCTGTCCTGACTTCATCTATGTTACTAGAAATTGTCTCTATCTGTCCTGACTTAATCTATGTTACTGGAAATTGTCTGTGCTATCTGTCCTGACTTCATCTATGTTACTCGAAATTGTCTCTATCTGTCCTGATTTCATCTATGTTACTCGAAATTGTCTCTATCTGTCCTGACTTTATCTATGTTACTGGAAATTGTCTCTGCTATATGTCCTGACTTCATCTATGTTACTAGAAATTGTCTCTATCTGTCCTGACTTCATCTATGTTACTGGAAATTGTCTCTATCTGTCCTGACTTCATCTATGTTACTGGAAATTGTCTGTGCTATCTGTCCTGACTTCATCTATGTTACTCGAAATTGTCTCTATCTGTCCTGACTTTATCTATGTTACTGGAAATTGTCTCTGCTATATGTCCTGACTTCATCTATGTTACTAGAAATTGTCTCTATCTGTCCTGACTTCATCTATGTTACTGGAAATTGTCTCTATCTGTCCTGACTTCATCTATGTTACTGGAAATTGTCTGTGCTATCTGTCCTGACTTCATCTATGTTACTCGAAATTGTCTCTATCTGTCCTGATTTCATCTATGTTACTAGAAATTGTCTCTATCTGTCCTGATTTCATCTATGTTACTAGAAATTGTTTCTATCTGTCCTGACTTCATCTATGTTACTGGAAATTGTCTCTATCTGTCCTGACTTTATCTATGTTACTGGAAATTGTCTCTGCTATATGTCCTGACTTCATCTATGTTACTAGAAATTGTCTCTATCTGTCCTGATTTCATCTATGTTACTGGAAATTGTCTATCTGTCCTGATTTCATCTATGTTACTAGAAATTGTTTCTATCTGTCCTGACTTCATCTATGTTACTGGAAATTGTCTCTATCTGTCCTGACTTTATCTATGTTACTGGAAATTGTCTCTATCTGTCCTGACTTCATCTATGTTACTGGAAATTGTCTCTATCTGTCCTGACTTCGTCTATGTTACTAGAAATTGTCTCTATCTGTCCTGACTTCGTCTATGTTACTAGAAATTGTCTCTGCTATCTGTCCTGACTTCATCTATGTTACTGGAAATTGTCTGTCTGCTGCCTGTCCTGATTTCATCTATGTTACTCGAAATTGTCTCTATCTGTCCTGACTTCATCTATGTTACTGGAAATTGTCTGTGCTATCTGTCCTGATTTCATCTATGTTACTAGAAATTGTTTCTATCTGTCCTGACTTCATCTATGTTACTGGAAATTGTCTCTATCTGTCCTGACTTCATCTATGTTACTCGAAATTGTCTCTATCTGTCCTGACTTCATCTATGTTACTAGAAATTGTCTCTATCTGTCCTGACTTAATCTATGTTACTGGAAATTGTCTGTGCTATCTGTCCTGACTTCATCTATGTTACTCGAAATTGTCTCTATCTGTCCTGATTTCATCTATGTTACTCGAAATTGTCTCTATCTGTCCTGACTTTATCTATGTTACTGGAAATTGTCTCTGCTATATGTCCTGACTTCATCTATGTTACTAGAAATTGTCTCTATCTGTCCTGACTTCATCTATGTTACTGGAAATTGTCTCTATCTGTCCTGACTTCATCTATGTTACTGGAAATTGTCTCTATCTGTCCTGATTTCATCTATGTTACTAGAAATTGTTTCTATCTGTCCTGACTTCATCTATGTTACTGGAAATTGTCTCTATCTGTCCTGACTTTATCTATGTTACTGGAAATTGTCTCTATCTGTCCTGACTTCATCTATGTTACTGGAAATTGTCTCTATCTGTCCTGACTTCGTCTATGTTACTAGAAATTGTCTCTATCTGTCCTGACTTCGTCTATGTTACTAGAAATTGTCTCTGCTATCTGTCCTGACTTCATCTATGTTACTCGAAATTGTTTCTATCTGTCCTGACTTCATCTATGTTACTGGAAATTGTCTCTATCTGTCCTGACTTCATCTATGTTACTCGAAATTGTCTCTATCTGTCCTGACTTCATCTATGTTACTAGAAATTGTCTCTATCTGTCCTGACTTAATCTATGTTACTGGAAATTGTCTGTGCTATCTGTCCTGACTTCATCTATGTTACTCGAAATTGTCTCTATCTGTCCTGATTTCATCTATGTTACTCGAAATTGTCTCTATCTGTCCTGACTTTATCTATGTTACTGGAAATTGTCTCTGCTATATGTCCTGACTTCATCTATGTTACTAGAAATTGTCTCTATCTGTCCTGACTTCATCTATGTTACTGGAAATTGTCTCTATCTGTCCTGACTTCATCTATGTTACTGGAAATTGTCTGTGCTATCTGTCCTGACTTCATCTATGTTACTCGAAATTGTCTCTATCTGTCCTGATTTCATCTATGTTACTAGAAATTGTCTCTATCTGTCCTGATTTCATCTATGTTACTAGAAATTGTTTCTATCTGTCCTGACTTCATCTATGTTACTGGAAATTGTCTCTATCTGTCCTGACTTTATCTATGTTACTGGAAATTGTCTCTGCTATATGTCCTGACTTCATCTATGTTACTAGAAATTGTCTCTATCTGTCCTGATTTCATCTATGTTACTGGAAATTGTCTATCTGTCCTGATTTCATCTATGTTACTAGAAATTGTTTCTATCTGTCCTGACTTCATCTATGTTACTGGAAATTGTCTCTATCTGTCCTGACTTTATCTATGTTACTGGAAATTGTCTCTATCTGTCCTGACTTCATCTATGTTACTGGAAATTGTCTCTATCTGTCCTGACTTCGTCTATGTTACTAGAAATTGTCTCTATCTGTCCTGACTTCGTCTATGTTACTAGAAATTGTCTCTGCTATCTGTCCTGACTTCATCTATGTTACTGGAAATTGTCTGTCTGCTGCCTGTCCTGATTTCATCTATGTTACTCGAAATTGTCTCTATCTGTCCTGACTTCATCTATGTTACTGGAAATTGTCTGTGCTATCTGTCCTGATTTCATCTATGTTACTAGAAATTGTTTCTATCTGTCCTGACTTCATCTATGTTACTGGAAATTGTCTCTATCTGTCCTGACTTCATCTATGTTACTCGAAATTGTCTCTATCTGTCCTGACTTCATCTATGTTACTAGAAATTGTCTCTATCTGTCCTGACTTAATCTATGTTACTGGAAATTGTCTGTGCTATCTGTCCTGACTTCATCTATGTTACTCGAAATTGTCTCTATCTGTCCTGATTTCATCTATGTTACTCGAAATTGTCTCTATCTGTCCTGACTTTATCTATGTTACTGGAAATTGTCTCTGCTATATGTCCTGACTTCATCTATGTTACTAGAAATTGTCTCTATCTGTCCTGACTTCATCTATGTTACTGGAAATTGTCTGTGCTATCTGTCCTGACTTCATCTATGTTACTTGAAATTGTCTCTATCTGTCCTGATTTCATCTATGTTACTAGAAATTGTCTCTATCTGTCCTGATTTCATCTATGTTACTAGAAATTGTTTCTATCTGTCCTGACTTCATCTATGTTACTGGAAATTGTCTCTATCTGTCCTGACTTTATCTATGTTACTGGAAATTGTCTCTATCTGTCCTGATTTCATCTATGTTACTAGAAATTGTTTCTATCTGTCCTGACTTCATCTATGTTACTGGAAATTGTCTCTATCTGTCCTGACTTTATCTATGTTACTGGAAATTGTCTCTGCTATATGTCCTGACTTCATCTATGTTACTAGAAATTGTCTCTATCTGTCCTGACTTCATCTATGTTACTGGAAATTGTCTCTATCTGTCCTGATTTCATCTATGTTACTAGAAATTGTTTCTATCTGTCCTGACTTCATCTATGTTACTGGAAATTGTCTCTATCTGTCCTGACTTTATCTATGTTACTGGAAATTGTCTCTGCTATATGTCCTGACTTCATCTATGTTACTAGAAATTGTCTCTATCTGTCCTGATTTCATCTATGTTACTGGAAATTGTCTCTATCTGTCCTGATTTCATCTATGTTACTAGAAATTGTTTCTATCTGTCCTGACTTCATCTATGTTACTGGAAATTGTCTCTATCTGTCCTGACTTTATCTATGTTACTGGAAATTGTCTCTGCTATATGTCCTGACTTCATCTATGTTACTAGAAATTGTCTCTATCTGTCCTGACTTCGTCTATGTTACTAGAAATTGTCTCTGCTATCTGTCCTGACTTCGTCTATGTTACTGGAAATTGTCTGTCTGCTGCCTGTCCTGATTTCATCTATATTACTGGAAATTATGTGTCTGCTGCCTATCCTGATTTCATCTATGTTACTAGAGATTGTCTGTCTGCTATTTGTCCTGACTTCATCTGTGTTTCTAGAAATTGTCTCTGCTATCTGTCCTGACTTCATCTGTGTTTCTAGAAATTGTCACTGCTATCTGTCCTGACTTCATATATGTTACTGGATATTGTGTCTGCTATCTGTCCTGACTTCATCTATGTTACTGGAAATTGTCTGTCTGCTGCCTATCCTGATTTCATCTATGTTACTGGATATTGTCTCTGCTATCTGTCCTGATTTCATCTATGTTACTAGAAATTGTTTCTATCTGTCCTGACTTCATCTATGTTACTGGAAATTGTCTCTATCTGTCCTGACTTCATCTATGTTACTGGAAATTGTCTGTGCTATCTGTCCTGATTTCATCTATGTTACTAGAAATTGTTTCTATCTGTCCTGACTTCATCTATGTTACTGGAAATTGTCTCTATCTGTCCTGACTTCATCTATGTTACTCGAAATTGTCTCTATCTGTCCTGACTTCATCTATGTTACTGGAAATTGTCTGTGCTATCTGTCCTGATTTCATCTATGTTACTAGAAATTGTTTCTATCTGTCCTGACTTCATCTATGTTACTGGAAATTGTCTCTATCTGTCCTGACTTCATCTATGTTACTCGAAATTGTCTCTATCTGTCCTGACTTAATCTATGTTACTGGAAATTGTCTGTCTGCTGCCTGTCCTGATTTCATCTATGTTACTCGAAATTGTCTCTATCTGTCCTGACTTCATCTATGTTACTGGAAATTGTCTGTGCTATCTGTCCTGATTTCATCTATGTTACTAGAAATTGTTTCTATCTGTCCTGACTTCATCTATGTTACTGGAAATTGTCTCTATCTGTCCTGACTTCATCTATGTTACTCGAAATTGTCTCTATCTGTCCTGACTTCATCTATGTTACTAGAAATTGTCTCTATCTGTCCTGACTTAATCTATGTTACTGGAAATTGTCTGTGCTATCTGTCCTGACTTCATCTATGTTACTCGAAATTGTCTCTATCTGTCCTGATTTCATCTATGTTACTCGAAATTGTCTCTATCTGTCCTGACTTTATCTATGTTACTGGAAATTGTCTCTGCTATATGTCCTGACTTCATCTATGTTACTAGAAATTGTCTCTATCTGTCCTGATTTCATCTATGTTACTGGAAATTGTCTATCTGTCCTGATTTCATCTATGTTACTAGAAATTGTTTCTATCTGTCCTGACTTCATCTATGTTACTGGAAATTGTCTCTATCTGTCCTGACTTTATCTATGTTACTGGAAATTGTCTCTATCTGTCCTGACTTCATCTATGTTACTGGAAATTGTCTCTATCTGTCCTGACTTCGTCTATGTTACTAGAAATTGTCTCTATCTGTCCTGACTTCGTCTATGTTACTAGAAATTGTCTCTGCTATCTGTCCTGACTTCATCTATGTTACTGGAAATTGTCTGTCTGCTGCCTGTCCTGATTTCATCTATGTTACTCGAAATTGTCTCTATCTGTCCTGACTTCATCTATGTTACTGGAAATTGTCTGTGCTATCTGTCCTGATTTCATCTATGTTACTAGAAATTGTTTCTATCTGTCCTGACTTCATCTATGTTACTGGAAATTGTCTCTATCTGTCCTGACTTCATCTATGTTACTCGAAATTGTCTCTATCTGTCCTGACTTCATCTATGTTACTAGAAATTGTCTCTATCTGTCCTGACTTAATCTATGTTACTGGAAATTGTCTGTGCTATCTGTCCTGACTTCATCTATGTTACTCGAAATTGTCTCTATCTGTCCTGATTTCATCTATGTTACTCGAAATTGTCTCTATCTGTCCTGACTTTATCTATGTTACTGGAAATTGTCTCTGCTATATGTCCTGACTTCATCTATGTTACTAGAAATTGTCTCTATCTGTCCTGACTTCATCTATGTTACTGGAAATTGTCTGTGCTATCTGTCCTGACTTCATCTATGTTACTTGAAATTGTCTCTATCTGTCCTGATTTCATCTATGTTACTAGAAATTGTCTCTATCTGTCCTGATTTCATCTATGTTACTAGAAATTGTTTCTATCTGTCCTGACTTCATCTATGTTACTGGAAATTGTCTCTATCTGTCCTGACTTTATCTATGTTACTGGAAATTGTCTCTGCTATATGTCCTGACTTCATCTATGTTACTAGAAATTGTCTCTATCTGTCCTGACTTCATCTATGTTACTGGAAATTGTCTCTATCTGTCCTGATTTCATCTATGTTACTAGAAATTGTTTCTATCTGTCCTGACTTCATCTATGTTACTGGAAATTGTCTCTATCTGTCCTGACTTTATCTATGTTACTGGAAATTGTCTCTGCTATATGTCCTGACTTCATCTATGTTACTAGAAATTGTCTCTATCTGTCCTGATTTCATCTATGTTACTGGAAATTGTCTCTATCTGTCCTGATTTCATCTATGTTACTAGAAATTGTTTCTATCTGTCCTGACTTCATCTATGTTACTGGAAATTGTCTCTATCTGTCCTGACTTTATCTATGTTACTGGAAATTGTCTCTGCTATATGTCCTGACTTCATCTATGTTACTAGAAATTGTCTCTATCTGTCCTGACTTCGTCTATGTTACTAGAAATTGTCTCTGCTATCTGTCCTGACTTCGTCTATGTTACTGGAAATTGTCTGTCTGCTGCCTGTCCTGATTTCATCTATATTACTGGAAATTATGTGTCTGCTGCCTATCCTGATTTCATCTATGTTACTAGAGATTGTCTGTCTGCTATTTGTCCTGACTTCATCTGTGTTTCTAGAAATTGTCTCTGCTATCTGTCCTGACTTCATCTGTGTTTCTAGAAATTGTCACTGCTATCTGTCCTGACTTCATATATGTTACTGGATATTGTGTCTGCTATCTGTCCTGACTTCATCTATGTTACTGGAAATTGTCTGTCTGCTGCCTATCCTGATTTCATCTATGTTACTGGATATTGTCTCTGCTATCTGTCCTGATTTCATCTATGTTACTAGAAATTGTTTCTATCTGTCCTGACTTCATCTATGTTACTGGAAATTGTCTCTATCTGTCCTGACTTCATCTATGTTACTGGAAATTGTCTGTGCTATCTGTCCTGATTTCATCTATGTTACTAGAAATTGTTTCTATCTGTCCTGACTTCATCTATGTTACTGGAAATTGTCTCTATCTGTCCTGACTTCATCTATGTTACTCGAAATTGTCTCTATCTGTCCTGACTTCATCTATGTTACTGGAAATTGTCTGTGCTATCTGTCCTGATTTCATCTATGTTACTAGAAATTGTTTCTATCTGTCCTGACTTCATCTATGTTACTGGAAATTGTCTCTATCTGTCCTGACTTCATCTATGTTACTCGAAATTGTCTCTATCTGTCCTGACTTAATCTATGTTACTGGAAATTGTCTGTCTGCTGCCTGTCCTGATTTCATCTATGTTACTCGAAATTGTCTCTATCTGTCCTGACTTCATCTATGTTACTGGAAATTGTCTGTGCTATCTGTCCTGATTTCAACTATGTTACTAGAAATTGTTTCTATCTGTCCTGACTTCATCTATGTTACTGGAAATTGTCTCTATCTGTCCTGACTTCATCTATGTTACTCGAAATTGTCTCTATCTGTCCTGACTTCATCTATGTTACTAGAAATTGTCTCTATCTGTCCTGACTTAATCTATGTTACTGGAAATTGTCTGTGCTATCTGTCCTGACTTCATCTATGTTACTCGAAATTGTCTCTATCTGTCCTGATTTCATCTATGTTACTCGAAATTGTCTCTATCTGTCCTGACTTTATCTATGTTACTGGAAATTGTCTCTGCTATATGTCCTGACTTCATCTATGTTACTAGAAATTGTCTCTATCTGTCCTGACTTCATCTATGTTACTGGAAATTGTCTCTATCTGTCCTGACTTCATCTATGTTACTGGAAATTGTCTCTATCTGTCCTGATTTCATCTATGTTACTAGAAATTGTTTCTATCTGTCCTGACTTCATCTATGTTACTGGAAATTGTCTCTATCTGTCCTGACTTTATCTATGTTACTGGAAATTGTCTCTATCTGTCCTGACTTCATCTATGTTACTGGAAATTGTCTCTATCTGTCCTGACTTCGTCTATGTTACTAGAAATTGTCTCTATCTGTCCTGACTTCGTCTATGTTACTAGAAATTGTCTCTATCTGTCCTGACTTCGTCTATGTTACTAGAAATTGTCTCTGCTATCTGTCCTGACTTCATCTATGTTACTCGAAATTGTTTCTATCTGTCCTGACTTCATCTATGTTACTGGAAATTGTCTCTATCTGTCCTGACTTCATCTATGTTACTCGAAATTGTCTCTATCTGTCCTGACTTCATCTATGTTACTAGAAATTGTCTCTATCTGTCCTGACTTAATCTATGTTACTGGAAATTGTCTGTGCTATCTGTCCTGACTTCATCTATGTTACTCGAAATTGTCTCTATCTGTCCTGATTTCATCTATGTTACTCGAAATTGTCTCTATCTGTCCTGACTTTATCTATGTTACTGGAAATTGTCTCTGCTATATGTCCTGACTTCATCTATGTTACTAGAAATTGTCTCTATCTGTCCTGACTTCATCTATGTTACTGGAAATTGTCTCTATCTGTCCTGACTTCATCTATGTTACTGGAAATTGTCTGTGCTATCTGTCCTGACTTCATCTATGTTACTCGAAATTGTCTCTATCTGTCCTGATTTCATCTATGTTACTAGAAATTGTCTCTATCTGTCCTGATTTCATCTATGTTACTAGAAATTGTTTCTATCTGTCCTGACTTCATCTATGTTACTGGAAATTGTCTCTATCTGTCCTGACTTTATCTATGTTACTGGAAATTGTCTCTGCTATATGTCCTGACTTCATCTATGTTACTAGAAATTGTCTCTATCTGTCCTGATTTCATCTATGTTACTGGAAATTGTCTATCTGTCCTGATTTCATCTATGTTACTAGAAATTGTTTCTATCTGTCCTGACTTCATCTATGTTACTGGAAATTGTCTCTATCTGTCCTGACTTTATCTATGTTACTGGAAATTGTCTCTATCTGTCCTGACTTCATCTATGTTACTGGAAATTGTCTCTATCTGTCCTGACTTCGTCTATGTTACTAGAAATTGTCTCTATCTGTCCTGACTTCGTCTATGTTACTAGAAATTGTCTCTGCTATCTGTCCTGACTTCATCTATGTTACTGGAAATTGTCTGTCTGCTGCCTGTCCTGATTTCATCTATGTTACTCGAAATTGTCTCTATCTGTCCTGACTTCATCTATGTTACTGGAAATTGTCTGTGCTATCTGTCCTGATTTCATCTATGTTACTAGAAATTGTTTCTATCTGTCCTGACTTCATCTATGTTACTGGAAATTGTCTCTATCTGTCCTGACTTCATCTATGTTACTCGAAATTGTCTCTATCTGTCCTGACTTCATCTATGTTACTAGAAATTGTCTCTATCTGTCCTGACTTAATCTATGTTACTGGAAATTGTCTGTGCTATCTGTCCTGACTTCATCTATGTTACTCGAAATTGTCTCTATCTGTCCTGATTTCATCTATGTTACTCGAAATTGTCTCTATCTGTCCTGACTTTATCTATGTTACTGGAAATTGTCTCTGCTATATGTCCTGACTTCATCTATGTTACTAGAAATTGTCTCTATCTGTCCTGACTTCATCTATGTTACTGGAAATTGTCTGTGCTATCTGTCCTGACTTCATCTATGTTACTTGAAATTGTCTCTATCTGTCCTGATTTCATCTATGTTACTAGAAATTGTCTCTATCTGTCCTGATTTCATCTATGTTACTAGAAATTGTTTCTATCTGTCCTGACTTCATCTATGTTACTAGAAATTGTCTCTGCTATCTGTCCTGACTTCGTCTATGTTACTGGAAATTGTCTGTCTGCTGCCTGTCCTGATTTCATCTATATTACTGGAAATTATGTGTCTGCTGCCTATCCTGATTTCATCTATGTTACTAGAGATTGTCTGTCTGCTATTTGTCCTGACTTCATCTGTGTTTCTAGAAATTGTCTCTGCTATCTGTCCTGACTTCATCTGTGTTTCTAGAAATTGTCACTGCTATCTGTCCTGACTTCATATATGTTACTGGATATTGTGTCTGCTATCTGTCCTGACTTCATCTATGTTACTGGAAATTGTCTGTCTGCTGCCTATCCTGATTTCATCTATGTTACTGGATATTGTCTCTGCTATCTGTCCTGATTTCATCTATGTTACTAGAAATTGTTTCTATCTGTCCTGACTTCATCTATGTTACTGGAAATTGTCTCTATCTGTCCTGACTTCATCTATGTTACTGGAAATTGTCTGTGCTATCTGTCCTGATTTCATCTATGTTACTAGAAATTGTTTCTATCTGTCCTGACTTCATCTATGTTACTGGAAATTGTCTCTATCTGTCCTGACTTCATCTATGTTACTCGAAATTGTCTCTATCTGTCCTGACTTCATCTATGTTACTGGAAATTGTCTGTGCTATCTGTCCTGATTTCATCTATGTTACTAGAAATTGTTTCTATCTGTCCTGACTTCATCTATGTTACTGGAAATTGTCTCTATCTGTCCTGACTTCATCTATGTTACTCGAAATTGTCTCTATCTGTCCTGACTTAATCTATGTTACTGGAAATTGTCTGTGCTATCTGTCCTGACTTCATCTATGTTACTCGAAATTGTCTCTATCTGTCCTGATTTCATCTATGTTACTCGAAATTGTCTCTATCTGTCCTGACTTTATCTATGTTACTGGAAATTGTCTCTGCTATATGTCCTGACTTCATCTATGTTACTAGAAATTGTCTCTATCTGTCCTGACTTCATCTATGTTACTGGAAATTGTCTCTATCTGTCCTGACTTCATCTATGTTACTGGAAATTGTCTGTGCTATCTGTCCTGACTTCATCTATGTTACTCGAAATTGTCTCTATCTGTCCTGATTTCATCTATGTTACTAGAAATTGTCTCTATCTGTCCTGATTTCATCTATGTTACTAGAAATTGTTTCTATCTGTCCTGACTTCATCTATGTTACTGGAAATTGTCTCTATCTATCCTGACTTTATCTATGTTACTGGAAATTGTCTCTGCTATATGTCCTGACTTCATCTATGTTACTAGAAATTGTCTCTATCTGTCCTGATTTCATCTATGTTACTGGAAATTGTCTCTATCTGTCCTGATTTCATCTATGTTACTAGAAATTGTTTCTATCTGTCCTGACTTCATCTATGTTACTGGAAATTGTCTCTATCTGTCCTGACTTTATCTATGTTACTGGAAATTGTCTCTATCTGTCCTGACTTCATCTATGTTACTGGAAATTGTCTCTATCTGTCCTGACTTCGTCTATGTTACTAGAAATTGTCTCTATCTGTCCTGACTTCGTCTATGTTACTAGAAATTGTCTCTGCTATCTGTCCTGACTTCATCTATGTTACTCGAAATTGTTTCTATCTGTCCTGACTTCATCTATGTTACTGGAAATTGTCTCTATCTGTCCTGACTTCATCTATGTTACTCGAAATTGTCTCTATCTGTCCTGACTTCATCTATGTTACTAGAAATTGTCTCTATCTGTCCTGACTTAATCTATGTTACTGGAAATTGTCTGTGCTATCTGTCCTGACTTCATCTATGTTACTCGAAATTGTCTCTATCTGTCCTGATTTCATCTATGTTACTCGAAATTGTCTCTATCTGTCCTGACTTTATCTATGTTACTGGAAATTGTCTCTGCTATATGTCCTGACTTCATCTATGTTACTAGAAATTGTCTCTATCTGTCCTGACTTCATCTATGTTACTGGAAATTGTCTCTATCTGTCCTGACTTCATCTATGTTACTGGAAATTGTCTGTGCTATCTGTCCTGACTTCATCTATGTTACTCGAAATTGTCTCTATCTGTCCTGATTTCATCTATGTTACTAGAAATTGTCTCTATCTGTCCTGATTTCATCTATGTTACTAGAAATTGTTTCTATCTGTCCTGACTTCATCTATGTTACTGGAAATTGTCTCTATCTGTCCTGACTTTATCTATGTTACTGGAAATTGTCTCTGCTATATGTCCTGACTTCATCTATGTTACTAGAAATTGTCTCTATCTGTCCTGGTTTCATCTATGTTACTGGAAATTGTCTATCTGTCCTGATTTCATCTATGTTACTAGAAATTGTTTCTATCTGTCCTGACTTCATCTATGTTACTGGAAATTGTCTCTATCTGTCCTGACTTTATCTATGTTACTGGAAATTGTCTCTATCTGTCCTGACTTCATCTATGTTACTGGAAATTGTCTCTATCTGTCCTGACTTCGTCTATGTTACTAGAAATTGTCTCTATCTGTCCTGACTTCGTCTATGTTACTAGAAATTGTCTCTGCTATCTGTCCTGACTTCATCTATGTTACTGGAAATTGTCTGTCTGCTGCCTGTCCTGATTTCATCTATGTTACTCGAAATTGTCTCTATCTGTCCTGACTTCATCTATGTTACTGGAAATTGTCTGTGCTATCTGTCCTGATTTCATCTATGTTACTAGAAATTGTTTCTATCTGTCCTGACTTCATCTATGTTACTGGAAATTGTCTCTATCTGTCCTGACTTCATCTATGTTACTCGAAATTGTCTCTATCTGTCCTGACTTCATCTATGTTACTAGAAATTGTCTCTATCTGTCCTGACTTAATCTATGTTACTGGAAATTGTCTGTGCTATCTGTCCTGACTTCATCTATGTTACTCGAAATTGTCTCTATCTGTCCTGATTTCATCTATGTTACTCGAAATTGTCTCTATCTGTCCTGACTTTATCTATGTTACTGGAAATTGTCTCTGCTATATGTCCTGACTTCATCTATGTTACTAGAAATTGTCTCTATCTGTCCTGACTTCATCTATGTTACTGGAAATTGTCTCTATCTGTCCTGACTTCATCTATGTTACTGGAAATTGTCTCTATCTGTCCTGATTTCATCTATGTTACTAGAAATTGTTTCTATCTGTCCTGACTTCATCTATGTTACTGGAAATTGTCTCTATCTGTCCTGACTTTATCTATGTTACTGGAAATTGTCTCTATCTGTCCTGACTTCATCTATGTTACTGGAAATTGTCTCTATCTGTCCTGACTTCGTCTATGTTACTAGAAATTGTCTCTATCTGTCCTGACTTCGTCTATGTTACTAGAAATTGTCTCTGCTATCTGTCCTGACTTCATCTATGTTACTCGAAATTGTTTCTATCTGTCCTGACTTCATCTATGTTACTGGAAATTGTCTCTATCTGTCCTGACTTCATCTATGTTACTCGAAATTGTCTCTATCTGTCCTGACTTCATCTATGTTACTAGAAATTGTCTCTATCTGTCCTGACTTAATCTATGTTACTGGAAATTGTCTGTGCTATCTGTCCTGACTTCATCTATGTTACTCGAAATTGTCTCTATCTGTCCTGATTTCATCTATGTTACTCGAAATTGTCTCTATCTGTCCTGACTTTATCTATGTTACTGGAAATTGTCTCTGCTATATGTCCTGACTTCATCTATGTTACTAGAAATTGTCTCTATCTGTCCTGACTTCATCTATGTTACTGGAAATTGTCTCTATCTGTCCTGACTTCATCTATGTTACTGGAAATTGTCTGTGCTATCTGTCCTGACTTCATCTATGTTACTCGAAATTGTCTCTATCTGTCCTGATTTCATCTATGTTACTAGAAATTGTCTCTATCTGTCCTGATTTCATCTATGTTACTAGAAATTGTTTCTATCTGTCCTGACTTCATCTATGTTACTGGAAATTGTCTCTATCTGTCCTGACTTTATCTATGTTACTGGAAATTGTCTCTGCTATATGTCCTGACTTCATCTATGTTACTAGAAATTGTCTCTATCTGTCCTGATTTCATCTATGTTACTGGAAATTGTCTATCTGTCCTGATTTCATCTATGTTACTAGAAATTGTTTCTATCTGTCCTGACTTCATCTATGTTACTGGAAATTGTCTCTATCTGTCCTGACTTTATCTATGTTACTGGAAATTGTCTCTATCTGTCCTGACTTCATCTATGTTACTGGAAATTGTCTCTATCTGTCCTGACTTCGTCTATGTTACTAGAAATTGTCTCTATCTGTCCTGACTTCGTCTATGTTACTAGAAATTGTCTCTGCTATCTGTCCTGACTTCATCTATGTTACTGGAAATTGTCTGTCTGCTGCCTGTCCTGATTTCATCTATGTTACTCGAAATTGTCTCTATCTGTCCTGACTTCATCTATGTTACTGGAAATTGTCTGTGCTATCTGTCCTGATTTCATCTATGTTACTAGAAATTGTTTCTATCTGTCCTGACTTCATCTATGTTACTGGAAATTGTCTCTATCTGTCCTGACTTCATCTATGTTACTCGAAATTGTCTCTATCTGTCCTGACTTCATCTATGTTACTAGAAATTGTCTCTATCTGTCCTGACTTAATCTATGTTACTGGAAATTGTCTGTGCTATCTGTCCTGACTTCATCTATGTTACTCGAAATTGTCTCTATCTGTCCTGATTTCATCTATGTTACTCGAAATTGTCTCTATCTGTCCTGACTTTATCTATGTTACTGGAAATTGTCTCTGCTATATGTCCTGACTTCATCTATGTTACTAGAAATTGTCTCTATCTGTCCTGACTTCATCTATGTTACTGGAAATTGTCTGTGCTATCTGTCCTGACTTCATCTATGTTACTCGAAATTGTCTCTATCTGTCCTGATTTCATCTATGTTACTAGAAATTGTCTCTATCTGTCCTGATTTCATCTATGTTACTAGAAATTGTTTCTATCTGTCCTGACTTCATCTATGTTACTGGAAATTGTCTCTATCTGTCCTGACTTTATCTATGTTACTGGAAATTGTCTCTGCTATATGTCCTGACTTCATCTATGTTACTAGAAATTGTCTCTATCTGTCCTGACTTCATCTATGTTACTGGAAATTGTCTCTATCTGTCCTGATTTCATCTATGTTACTAGAAATTGTTTCTATCTGTCCTGACTTCATCTATGTTACTGGAAATTGTCTCTATCTGTCCTGACTTTATCTATGTTACTGGAAATTGTCTCTGCTATATGTCCTGACTTCATCTATGTTACTAGAAATTGTCTCTATCTGTCCTGATTTCATCTATGTTACTGGAAATTGTCTCTATCTGTCCTGATTTCATCTATGTTACTAGAAATTGTTTCTATCTGTCCTGACTTCATCTATGTTACTGGAAATTGTCTCTATCTGTCCTGACTTTATCTATGTTACTGGAAATTGTCTCTGCTATATGTCCTGACTTCATCTATGTTACTAGAAATTGTCTCTATCTGTCCTGACTTCGTCTATGTTACTGGAAATTGTCTCTGCTATCTGTCCTGACTTCGTCTATGTTACTGGAAATTGTCTGTCTGCTGCCTATCCTGATTTCATCTATGTTACTAGAGATTGTCTGTCTGCTATTTGTCCTGACTTCATCTGTGTTTCTAGAAATTGTCTCTGCTATCTGTCCTGACTTCATCTGTGTTTCTAGAAATTGTCACTGCTATCTGTCCTGACTTCATATATGTTACTGGATATTGTGTCTGCTATCTGTCCTGACTTCATCTATGTTACTGGAAATTGTCTGTCTGCTGCCTATCCTGATTTCATCTATGTTACTGGATATTGTCTCTGCTATCTGTCCTGACTTTGTTTATGTTACTGGAAATTGTCTCTGCTATCTGTCCTGACTTCATCTGTGTTTCTGGAAATTGTCTGTCTGCTGCATATCCTGATTTCATCTATATTACTGGAGATTGTCTGTCTGTTATCTGTCCTGAAGTTGTCTATGTTACTGGAAATTGTCTCTGCTATCTGTCCTGACTTCTTCTATGTTACTGGAAATTGTCTGTCTGCTGCCTGTCCTGACTTCATCTATGTCACTGGATATTGTCTGTCTGCTGCCTGTCCTGACTTCATCTATGTTACTGGATATTGTCAATCTACTATCTGTTCTGACTTCTTCTAGGCTACTGGACATTGTGTCCTGACCTCAGCTGTGTTACCTGAAATCTGCCTGCCCTTACTCCTGGTACCATTTATTGAGGTATGCTCATTTACCTTCTGCTTGCCCTCCTACTGTACCAGCTTTTGAAATGTGGGTAAGCAAACATCTCAACACCACCTGCTCTCAACACATACACATGTATGTAATCCCCCCGTCCTTTCAGCCACTACTCCACGGCCCCCTCCACTTCTCTACAGTACTGACTCTCCTGGCTCAATCAGTCTTTTACTGGCAGCGTTGCAACATCATTATATGACGTCTGCAACACTACTGGAAACTTGGGGACTGGACAGAGCTGGAATTGGTTTAGGTGACGATTAGGTGCTGGTCTTCACCTTGGGCCGCTCCCCTTGCACCCCACTAGCTAGGCCACTGCATTCTACTAGTCTCCATATTCCAGCGCAAGCTGTCACTTAGATAAAAGTCCCTACTACTCTGAGCAAGAGTTTCTGGGGTCTTTCAGCGAGGGTAACAAGCTCTATAGGAAAGGTGGCTTACTATTACCCAGATTTATCAAGCCTAGGAGAGTGATAGATTGCACAGTGATAAAGTACTAACCAATCAGCTCTTACTGTAACTGTCATTTTTTCAAACACAGCCTGTAACATGGCAGTTAGGAGCTGATTGGTTGGTACTTTATCACCATGCAGTTTATCACTCTCCAAGGCTTGATTAATCTGGTAACATATATGTGAAGACTTCAATAAGTCTGGTGCTACGGATTCGGGTATGGGACTCAGGGTCGACAGTGTCTAGGTCGACACAATAGGTCGACACTTATTGGTCAACAGTGACTAGATCAACACAGGAAATAGGTTGACACGGAAAAGAGTCGACATGAGTGTTTTATGTTTTTTTGGTGTCGTTTTCTTCGGAAAGTGACGGGGAACCCCAATTAGTGCACCGTGTCCCCTCGCATGGCTCGCTCCGCTACCACTGCGCTTGGCACAGGTTACCATTCTCAATTGTAGTCCACGTGGATCGTAACGTATGAAAAAGTTCAAAAAAAGTTCAAAAAACACACACAAAAAACCCTCATGTCGACCTTTTTCCATGTCGACCTTGTTCAAGTTGACCTGATGGCCCTGTCGACCTATTTCCTGTGTCGACCTACTCAATGTTGACCAATAGGTGTCAACCTAATGTGTGTTGACCTAGAGCCCGGATACCACAAATTCATTTAGTGCTGAACGTAAGCCATGATAAGCCCCCACTGGGTGGTCTTCAGTTTGCTGGCTGTCAGAATCCCGGCGCACAGTATACCGGCGCCGGAATCCCGACAGCCGGCATACCGACACTTTATCCCCCTCTTGGGGGTCCACGACTTCCCTGGAGGGAGAATAAATAGCGTGGCGCCACCATGCCCGCAGCGCGGCGAGCGCAGCAAGCCTGCAAGGGGCTCATTTGCGCTTGCCACGCTGTTGGTATGCCGGTGGTTGGGATTCCGGCGCCGGTATGCTGGTCGCCGGGTGCCTGGGTGCCGGCATACAATACTACACCCGCCCCCACTGCATGTGCATTTGCTGCTAAATATTCATAGTAACAAACATTGGGGGAGATTTATCAGAGTTTGGAGAGAGATAAAGTGGAGAGAGAAAAAGAGAGATAAACTACTAACCTATCAGCTACTAACGATCATTTTTATCTCTCTCCAAGATTTAAAATCTCACCTGAAATATCTTAGATGTAACTTTTCTTGGAGAGAACAAGACATCTAAACGCTGAGCTTGTTCTTCTAATTGACCGTGAAATAAGTTTTCTATTATGTTCTAGCTTCATTTCTGTTTTCTCGCATGCTTATTCTAAAATGACCCAGCAAATGAGCCCTCGTGACTGACCGACATTGTTACGTACAGTATGTCATGTGCGTAACCAAACTTGCAGCGCAAAGCACAAATCCGTTCCACAGTTACATAGCCCGGGGATAAGGAAAATAACAAGTGTCACTATTACTTGCTCGATTAGGCAGCGTCTGTGCGTTAATCCTCTTCTCTACAATTAGCTTTATTTTACTATTCTCTTCTCTTCCAAAAATCTTCCATTAAAATCAGCCTGTCCTCTACACACATATTCAGCGCATGAATTCCATAAGAATTAGGGACATATTTATTCAAGTATATTTACGGCAAAACTGATTTCTCCATGGGGTCATCGCAAATATTAAGTGTCCGCAAGGAGGGACTGCAGCAGGTATCTCCAATTTCCGCCGCAGTCCCTCTATTTCCCAACAGCTACCCCCAGGCTGTCTGATAGTGCTTGGCCCCGGCCAGTCACGCCATCATCAGATGGCATTAGCCCATACTTGCCTACTCTCCCGGAAGCTGCGGGAGGCTCCCGTTTTTCGGGGTAGCCCCCCGCACCCCCGGACGAGAAGGCAGGTCTCCCGCATCCTGCTTGCACCCTAGTGATGCGGGCAGAATGAAGAGATACACTGCCGTATTCGAGAGTCCCTGGGGTGGGGAAGGGGTGTCGCATCAATTTAGCCCCGCCCCCTTCCCCGCTGACCCGATGTGGGGGTGGGGCTTAATGATGTCACAGCCTGGGCCCCGCCCCCTGAAGTCTTCTGCTGCGTCTCCCGGAGAGGAGCTATTTAAAGTCGGCAACACTGCATTAGCCTATAGTAACCATAGGCTACCTTTTACAGGTTTTTCAGGGGAATCCCAGGTGGTTTCAGCTTTTGCGGTAGCAGTAGCGCAGCTGATCACTGGTTGGAAGTTTGCTTGTAGACAGTTTTACATGCACCCATAGTTCATTGTCCCGGCAGCTGCTGCTGGACAGGCATGTGAATGCATAGATTACAGATAAAAAAGATATGCTCAATGGAAGGCATTTATGAAAGCTGCTGCGATTACAGCTAGTGTAACCCATAACAACCAATACACTTACTGTATGAATAAATTATAGCCCATATGTACAGCGGAAAACCTAAGTGGGGAAAGCCGTCTCCTGGGGCACATGATGGCACGTTTCAATAAAGCATTTGGTAATAGAGATAAAGTACAGCAGTGATGATGCAGCTAGTCTTATTGCGCAGGATGCAAAACTGTCATCAGCAAGTTTTCCCAGGCTGGCCCTCTCTGACTGTTCCCAGGTAGTGAGACACAGCTAGGAGGCTGACCTGCCTTCATCACTGTACCACAGCTGTGATATCCTGACTGGAAAACCAGGCCTGACCATGAGTCTACTCCATTTACTCCAGGAACCCTGCAAACCAGCTTTTATAAAGCTGTCCAACCTAGATGCAGTCAGCCAGTTTCCCAGAGCTCCTTATAAAATACACATAGGGGAACTGCAATTGATCACTAAGGAGGACCACTTTGCGTCATATATATAAAACAAATGATAGATATATGCCATGCGTTTATTATAAGGATCATTCATTCTTATTTTATTGTGATACCATCATTCAAGACAACACGAAAACAAAAATAAAATATAATAGTGACCCTTAGGGTTCAGTGCAGGGTGGAGCTGGTGCATCATATATATCTGCTGGATGTTACTGGTAGAGAACATTGGTTATTTTTGCTTATAGAGGTGCAGGCGGAAATGAGCAAGGTTTTCTGTTCGGTTTTACCTGGAAATATGGACTTAAGTCCATCCTGTGAGGCCGCACTTAATTAAATCCCCTTAATGTGTAAGACAGGCATTCCCAACCTCGGTCCTCAAGGCACACGAACAGTGCAGGTTTTCATGGTATCCAGGCTTCAGCACAGATGTTTAAATCAAAATAACTGAGGTACTAATTAAGTGGGTAATTCAGACCTGATTGCTGCTGTGCGTTTTCGCCCAGCGGCCGATCAGGTCCAAACTGCGTATGCATATGCACCTCAATAAGCAGGCGTGTCGCATGGGTACAAAGCGGATCGCCGCTCAGCGATGGGTCTGTGCGACGGATCCGTTCGCAAGGAGATTAACAGGAAGAAGGCGTTTGTGGGTGTCAACTGACCATTTTCAGGGTGTGTCTGGAAAAAACGCAGTTGTGTCCATGCGTTTGCAGGGAGGGTTCCTGACGGCAATTCGGGTCCTGGACAGGCTGATGTGATTGCGGCGGCTGAGTGAGTCCTGGGCTGCTCAGAGACCGCACAAGATTTGTTTGTACAGCTCTGCTACACATGTGTTCTCACCCTTGCACAGCTAATATACACTCCCCCTGTAGACGGCGACTGTCTGATCGCAGCAGTGCAAAAATCGCCTGCTGAGACCAGGATATCACTAAAACCTGGCCTGTTAGTGTGCCTTGAGGGCTGAGGTTGGGACTGCCTGGTGTAAGAAATTTCTGCATTGGGGGTAATTCAATTGTCCCAGCTACATTTTAGCGCACCAAAAAATGGGGTATTATCACAATTTTTGCCCGATGTTTCGCATTGGGTTACTCAAGTATTCCCCATATTTTTGGCGTGACAATTTTCCTGTTTTCTTGCAAAAACACATAGAGAGGAGATACATCATCACTTGGAGAGTGATAAAATAGAAAGAGATAAACTACCAGCCAACCAGCTCCTAACTGTCATTTTTCAAACACAGCCTGAAAAGCTCCTTATAACACATTTTGGGATCCTGAAATATTCAAGGGAGGCTAATTATGAAATGTTTTTATGATACTTCATAAGGATAGGATGAATGGTGAGAAACCAATAAGATTAGACACTAATTAGGCTGGGCACACTCTCGACCAATCAGATCACTCTGGTGGGGATAAATACCCCAATCAGTTTCAATCCACCTTACACCTTGATAAAGGCTCCCCAGGGAGCAGAAACGCGTTGGTGAACTGATTGGGGAGATTGCAGCATAACCGGCACTACACCTTTTGGATACTGCAGGTCCAGAGGAGAACACGGCACCTGAAAAGATCGGGAGGTATCCGTGGGATATCATTATGCTTAGTTGGGTGAATCTCATATGACATCCCCATCTATCCGGTACGCTTTCTTGCCTAGTCCTTGGTGGATTTATTGTGCAAAATTCTGTTGCATTTTAATAAATTTTTGTGTGTGAAACTATTGAATAAAACTGTATTACACTATATATCTTCCTTCTCTTCTATTTTGGGGTTTATATGAAATTGACCTACTATCGAGAGAAAGGAGAGGACTTGAACAATTAAGATAAAAGGACGGACATTTGGAGCCCACTTTTGAGACCGAATCAGACTGGGACTGCAATATTTTTATTCTTAATATACGGAACTAATGTAATATTTCGACATAAATTCCTGTGGTATTATACCCAGACCGTTTTTTGGACTATATACCAAGAGGGTGCGCACGGTTGCTTACCTTTGTTGCTACAGCCTGTAACATGTCAGTTAGAAGCTGGTTGGTTGGTACTTTATCTCTCTCCATTTTATCACACTCCAATCGATGATGCGTATAATCTGGAACAAGTTCCCGGGACATTTCCGCACAAAAAAACGGGGCTGATAGGGCTGGTTATCGGGGATTTTTTTCACTTGCCTTGGGCAGACAAAAAATCCCAATGACTGCCAGCATGGGGGACAGATATATAACCAGGGAGGGGGGGGGGGGGGGGTCAATTAGCCACGACAAATTACCGCTACTAATTGAATATCCCCAATTGCTGGCAGCTGTGTGAAAAGCTTCACATCCCTCCAGAAACAGGCCTGGTGATGGCCAAATAGATGTATTTTGTACATATTTTGTTGCAATTTGGGCACTTGTGTTGTATGCCCTATTGTGTTCTGAATTTCCAGTACAGGACACAGCAAGCAATAATCCTTATATCATCAGCGTGCCGTTTCCCCACACTCTCCATGGGGGTAATTCAGACCTGATCGCTAGGCTGCGTTTTCTCACAGCCTGCATTCAGAACTGCGCATGCGTATGCACCGCAATGCGCAGCAACGGGGAACGGTGCATAGTGACGGGATGGTGCGAAAAAAGCGATCGAAAGGTGACTGACAGGAAGAGGGCGTTTGTGGGTAGCAACTGACCGTTTTCATGGAGTGTCTGAAAAACGCAGGCGTGTCCAAGCGTTGGAAGGGAGGGTTCCTGACGTCAATTTCCGGTCCCGAACAGGTTGATATGATCGTAGCGGCTGAGTAAGTCCTGCGCTGCGCAGAGACTGCACAAAATCAGTTTATGCAGCTCTGGTACACATGCAATCGCACACTTGCACAGCTAAAATACACTCCCCCTGTAGGCGGCGACTATACGATCGCAGGGCTGCAAAAATCACTGCCCAGTGATCAGGTCTCAATTAGGCCCCATGTGCACTGTGTTTGTCGCACAGTGGAATGCAGTGCACACATCATCTTTTTATGAATGGGACCTAAAACAAATACAGTTATCCGTTGTGTGTAAATTCACCATGGTAACCAAATATGGCTTGCTCTACATAACTCAGTCCTCTGGGGACACGGTGACATCTCTGGTGAGCTTCTTATAGCAATCAGCAGGAGAAGATGAGGGGAGGAGAATCTGTCAGTGTCTTACTGGGAGAATTCCACTGAGGGTTGCCATATACTATACAGCAGCTGCAGCGTATAACGTACATCTACAGTATATAGCTGTGCCTATGCATTTATTCCATGCCATTACATCATGAAGATAAATGCTCCGTCTATTCTCTCATGATCAGAGGATAGTTCTGTGGCACACTATGTGATTTTGTATATATAGAATACAAATGTATATAATTATAAGCCCTTCACAATTCATGTCTGTGGCGGTACAGGGGTGCAGGGGATGCGCCGCTACGTGGCCCAGAGGTGAGGGGAAAATGTTTGTGTCCTTCCCCTCTTTCTTCAAGACAAGTTTGTGGTTCTCAATATAAATGAGGTAAACAATTGATGATATTGGGGTATTTGTATTTTCATTTTATATGGAAAATACGTCTTTCACAAGTCAAGACACTATACTCTGTTGTGCATATAACACTGCATTAGGTTGTGTGTGTCTTGTGTTCAGGGTCTAATTCCTAGATGGACAAATTTAGGAATGATGAGTGTTTGCATACACTCATGCACAGATGCAAATATGCACATTTTTGCATTATGTCCTTCCCATGGGTGTAACTGTAGTGGGTTTGCTATGGGGAAGGGCCTGGACCCAGGTTATAAAGTTGCTTGCCAATTTCCCAGATTTGCCTACTAAGCAATTGGGTCTGATTGGCCAGACTAAACTGTGTGACATTACATTTTCAGTGAGAGGAGTGTGTAGTGGATGCTATAATGGTAAGGGGCCACTGCAGTGTGGCACAGTATGAACTGGAGGGCACTGTAATGTGGCACAGTATGAACTGGAGAGCACTGTAATGTGGCACAGTGTGAACTGGAGGGCACTGTAATGTGGCACAGTATGAACTGGAGAGCATTGTAATGTGGCACAGTATGAACTGGAGGGCACTGTAATGTGGCACAGTATGAACTGGAGGGCACTGTAATGTGGCACAGTATGAACTGGAGGGCACTGTAATGTGGCACAGTATGAACTGGAGGGCACTGTAATGCGGCACAGTATGAACTGTAGGGCACTGTAATGTGGCACAGTATGAACTAGAGAACACTAATGTGACACAGTATGAACTGGAGAGCACTGTAATGTGGCACAATGTGAACTGGAGGGCACTGTAATGTGGCACAGTATGAACTGGAGGGCACTGTAATGTGGCACAGTATGAACTGGAGGGCACTGTAATGTGGCACAGTATGAACTGGAGGGCACTGTAATGTGGCACAGTATGAACTGGAGGGCACTGTAATGTGGCACAGTATGAACTGAAGGGCACTGTAATGTGGCACAGTATGAACTGGAGGGCACTGTAATGTGGCACAGTATGAACTAGAGAACACTAATGTGACACAGTATGAACTGGAGAGCACTGTAATGTGGCACAGTGTGAACTGGATAGCACTGTAATGTGGCACAGTGTGAACTGGAGAGCACTGTAATGTGGCACAGTGTGAACTGGAGGGCACTGTAATGTGGCACAGTATGAACTGGAGGGCACTGTAATGTGGCTCAGTATGAACAGGAGGGCACTGTAATGTGGCACAGTATGAACTGGAGGGCACTGTAATGTGGCACAGTATGAACTGGAGGGCACTGTAATGTGCCACAGTATGAACTGGAGAGCACTGTAATGTGGCACAGTATGAACTGGAGGGCACTGTAATGTGGCTCAGTATGAACAGGAGGGCACTGTAATGTGGCTCAGTATGAACAGGAGGGCACTGTAATGTGGCACAGTATGAACTGGAGGGCACTGTAATGTGGCACAGTATGAACTGGAGGGCACTGTAATGTGGCACAGTATGAACAGGAGGGCACTGTAATGTGGCACAGTATGAACTGTTGGGCACTGTAATGTGGCACAGTATGAACTGGAGGGCACTAATGTGGCACAGTATGAACTGGAGAGCATTGTAATGTGGCACAGTATGAACTGGAGAGCACTGTAATGTTGCACAGTATGAACTGGAGGGCACTGTAATGTAGCACAGTATAAACTGGAGAGCACTGTAATGTGGCACAGTATGAACTGGAGGGCACTAATGTGGCACAGTATGAACTGGAGGGCACTGTAATGTGGCACAGTATGAACAGGAGGGCACTGTAATGTGGCACAGTATGAACTGGAGGGCACTGTAATGTGGCACAGTATGAACTGGAGGGCACTGTAATGTGGCACAGTATGAACAGGAGGGCACTGTAATGTGGCACAGTATGAACTGGAGGGCACTGTAATGTGGCATAGTATGAACTGGAGGGAACTGTAATGTGGCACAGTATGAACTGGAGAGCACTGTAATGTGGCACAGTATGAACTGGAGGGCACTGTAATGTGGCACAGTATGAACTGGAGAGCATTGTAATGTGGCACAGTATGAACTGGAGGGCACTGTAATGTGGCATAGTATGAACTGGAGAGCACTGTAATGTGGCACAGTATGAACTGGAGGGCACTGTAATGTGGCTCAGTATGAACAGGAGGGCACTGTAATGTGGCTCAGTATGAACAGGAGGGCACTGTAATGTGGCACAGTATGAACTGGAGGGCACTGTAATGTGGCACAGTATGAACTGGAGGGCACTGTAATGTGGCACAGTATGAACAGGAGGGCACTGTAATGTGGCACAGTATGAACTGTTGGGCACTGTAATGTGGCACAGTATGAACTGGAGGGCACTAATGTGGCACAGTATGAACTGGAGAGCATTGTAATGTGGCACAGTATGAACTGGAGAGCACTGTTATGTTGCACAGTATGAACTGGAGGGCACTGTAATGTAGCACAGTATAAACTGGAGAGCACTGTAATGTGGCACAGTATGAACTGGAGGGCACTAATGTGGCACAGTATGAACTGGAGGGCACTGTAATGTGGCACAGTATGAACAGGAGGGCACTGTAATGTGGCACAGTATGAACTGGAGGGCACTGTAATGTGGCACAGTATGAACTGGAGGGCACTGTAATGTGGCACAGTATGAACAGGAGGGCACTGTAATGTGGCACAGTATGAACTGGAGGGCACTGTAATGTGGCACAGTATGAACTGGAGGGAACTGTAATGTGGCACAGTATGAACTGGAGAGCACTGTAATGTGGCACAGTATGAACTGGAGGGCACTGTAATGTGGCACAGTATGAACTGGAGAGCATTGTAATGTGGCACAGTATGAACTGGAGGGCACTGTAATGTGGCACAGTATTAACTGGAGAGCACTGTAATGTGGCACAGTATGAACTGGAGGGCACTGTAATGTGGCACAGTATGAACAGGAGGGCACTGTAATGTGGCACAGTATGAACTGGAGGGCACTGTAATGTAGCACAGTATAAACTGGAGAGCACTGTAATGTGGCACAGTATGAACTGGAGGGCACTAATGTGGCACAGTATGAACTGGAGGGCACTGTAATGTGGCACAGTATGAACAGGAGGGCACTGTAATGTGGCACAGTATGAACTGGAGGGCACTGTAATGTGGCACAGTATGAACTGGAGGGCACTGTAATGTGGCACAGTATGAACTGAAGGGCACTGTAATGTGGCACAGTATGAACTGGAGGGCACTGTAATGTGGCACAGTATGAACTGAAGAGCACTGTAATGTGGCACAGTATGAACTGGAGGGCACTGTAATGTGGCACAGTATGAACAGGAGGGCACTGTAATGTGGCACAGTATGAACTGGAGGGCACTGTAATGTGGCACAGTATGAACTGGAGGGCACTGTAATGTGGCTCAGTATGAACAGGAGGGCACTGTAATGTGGCTCAGTATGAACAGGAGGGCACTGTAATGTGGCACAGTATGAACTGGAGGGCACTGTAATGTGGCACAGTATGAACTGGAGGGCACTGTAATGTGGCACAGTATGAACAGGAGGGCACTGTAATGTGGCACAGTATGAACTGTTGGGCACTGTAATGTGGCACAGTATGAACTGGAGGGCACTAATGTGGCACAGTATGAACTGGAGAGCATTGTAATGTGGCACAGTATGAACTGGAGAGCACTGTAATGTTGCACATTATGAACTGGAGGGCACTGTAATGTAGCACAGTATAAACTGGAGAGCACTGTAATGTGGCACAGTATGAACTGGAGGGCACTAATGTGGCACAGTATGAACTGGAGGGCACTGTAATGTGGCACAGTATGAACAGGAGGGCACTGTAATGTGGCACAGTATGAACAGGAGGGCACTGTAATGTGGCACAGTATGAACTGGAGGGCACTGTAATGTGCCACAGTATGAACTGGAGGGCACTGTAATGTGGCACAGTATGAACTGGAGGGCACTGTAATGTGGCACAGTATTAACTGGAGAGCATTGTAATGTGGCACAGTATGAACTGGAGGGCACTGTAATGTGGCACAGTATGAACTGGATGGCGGGATGCATGCGGAGAGTGTTGGAATGCAAGCGGATAGTGGCGGGATGCATGTGGAGAGTGTTGGGATGCATGTGGAGAGTGTTGGGATGCATGCGGAGAGTGTTGGGATGCATGCGGAGAGTTTTGGGATGCATGCGGAGAGTGGCGGGATGCATGCGGAGAGTGTTGGGATGCATGCGGAGAGTGGCGGGATGCATGCGGAGAGTGTTGGGATGCATGCGGATAGTGGCGGGATGCATGCGGACAGAGCCGGCCATAGGTATAGGCAAACTAGGCAATTGCCTAGGGCATTTGATATGCCTAGGGGCATCAGCAGCTTCTGCTGATTAAAATGATATGCGACATGCCTATATTCTGTGTGTACCATTTCATATGCAGATACAGCCACAGTCTCACGCTGTATATAGGCATGCTGCATATCATTTTAATCAGCAGAAGCTGCTTATGCATCCTAGCCACATAGCAATGCAAATAAGATGCATTTTCATTAAAAAAAAGGTGCCCAACGTTAGCATTGAGGCAAGATTTATGAGTACACATCTGTATCCAAGCAGAGGCAGAGGTCACAGTGTTAGTGGCAGTGTGAGTACTGTGTGCATGTGAGTGGGTTGGTTGTGCAGTATTGTTTGGAATATGTGTAAGGAGCATTATGTGTGTTATGTAAAAATGCATTAATAATGTGCAACATGTGTAAGGGGCACTGTGTATAAGGGCATTAATAATGTGCGGCATATGTGTAACAGGGTAGTACTGTATGTGTGTCATTATGTGTATAAGGGCATTAATAATGTGCGGCATATGTGTAAGGGACATTATTTGTAAAAGGGCATTAATAAAGGTTGTCATAATGTGTAAGGTGCATTATGTTTTTAAGGACATTAATAATGTGTCTCATATGTGTAAGGGGCGTTACTGTGTGGAATTATGTGTATAAATGCATTACTAATGTGTAGCATTATGTGTATAAGGTGCTGTATGTGGCGTTGCGTATAGAAAGGGCACTACTGTGTCGTCTAATGTGAATAAAGAGCAATAGGGTGTGGTGTAATGTGAATAAGGAGCAATTCAGTGTGATGTAATGTGAATAAGGGGCTCTACTGTGAGGAGTAACGTTTATAAGGTAAAGTGATACTACTGTGGGATTTAATATGAATTATGGACACTATCACATGATCAAATGTGAATAAAGTTGCAGTACTGTGTGGGGTAATTGGAATTGGGGTTACTATTGTGTGGCCATGCCCCTTGCCAGCAAAAACACACCCCTTTTTGGTCTGTGCGCCAAATGTGCGAACTGTTCCTATTTAAAATATAGGGGGTACAAACACCAAAATAAGGACTGCTATGGTGAGGGTGCTGGGAAAGAGGTGCAAGGTCAGAGGCGGAACCAGCGGTTGTGCTAGGGGGCACCAGCCAAAATCTTGCCTAGGGCATCATATTGGTTAGGGCCGGCTCTGCATGCGGAGAGTGTTGGAATGCATGCGGAGAGTGGCGGGATGCATGCGGAGAGTGGCGGGATGCATGCGGAGAGTGGCGGGATGCATGCGGAGAGTGGCGGGATTCTTGAGGAATTGGGAGTCTGGGCTATGTGTACATGGAAGGGAAGCCTGTTTCTGACTAATCTGTTGCACCCATCCTGAGACTGGGGCAACTACAGATACTAATGATGGCAGTTGCATTGGCTGGCGCAATGGCATTGGGCAGCCCGCTTATTATATTAATCACAAGTATATACTGTTTGTAAAAATATCTGGTGCTTTTCAGAAATGCAGATATTTAAGATAAAGCTGGGGTTGTCAGCTGTGGCACCGAGGGAAGGGGGGGGGGGGTGATTTGGGTACTGATTATCCTGGTCGAGACCTGTAGGCCGAAGGGCCCGCAAAACCCCCCTTTGCAGTGTATAATATTCTACAGTTTTTTTTGGGAAGATGGGGTATGGCCACGTCTCCCATTTATTGTCACACGCACCCCAGTACTTAAGCCCCATTGATCGTTCAGTGGCCCTGTTTATCTGAAGCATATATTCTTGGAGGGATATAAAGGGTTCTTAACCATTGGCTCAAGAAAAGCATATCACCTTATTAGGGGGGATAATTATCAAACCTTGGAGAGAGATAAAG